>NW_020175662.1:123738-169074 GCF_003031525.2 Neophocaena asiaeorientalis asiaeorientalis | reverse complement strand
CGCCGGCCGGGAGCCGCCCCTCGGCTGCGCGCGTTGGGCGTGGGCAATGCCGGCCCAGCGCCCAGCCCGGCGATCGCTGCCCAGGTTTTGCTCCTAATAAGGGGTTGCAGTAGGAACAGACGGCGTGGATGACTTAAGCACTTGGCGATACTCCTGTTGGTACGGTAGTTACAGCATTTATAATCTCAAGAACGGTTCTTTTACAGTTGTTTTGCGGGCAAATAGTTTTCGAAGCTCAGGAAGAGCACAAATATTCCAACCTATGAATTCGACCTCCTCCTCCCCCTTCTTATCTTTCTTTCTTTAACTAGATGAACCCAACAAACCGTCAATTTGTTTCCACCCCACGCCGCCACCACCCCCTCGCCGAATTAACCCAGTGGCTGAGTAAGACTGGCCCCGTGTCCACCTAAATTTGGAAGGCACCTTGAAAAGTGACCCTGGCCCCATTGCTGAATGAGAAAGTGCAGGTTGGGCAACTTGAGTCTAGTGCTAGGAGCACGGACTGGGGACTTGAGCCAACTCAGTTGGAGTCCGGGTAGCTGAGCCCTCAGTGACCCTGAGTAAATTTTTTCCTTATCTGTACCCACAAAGAATATGTAATTTTTAAAAACAAATTTATTTATCTTTGGCTGCGTTGGGCCTTCTTTGCTGCGCGCGGGCTTTTCTCTGGTTGTGGTGAGCGGGGGCTACTCTTCGTTGTGGTGCGCCGGCTTCTCATTCTGGTGGTTTCTCTTATTGAGGAGCACAGGCTCTAGGCGCACGGGCTTCAGTAGTTGTGGCACGTGGGCTCAGTAGTTGTGGCACACGGGCTTAGTTGCTCCGCACATGTGGGATCCTCCCGGACCAGGGCTCGAACCCATGTCCCCTGCATTGACAGGCAGATTCTTAACCACTGTGCCACCAGGGAAGCCCAAGAATATGTAATTTAAATGAGAAAAATGCCTGTGAGAGGAGCACAGTGGCTCATATGCAGTAATTATATTCATTCTTTTGTAGTTATTAGAATTAATTATTATTATTATTTATTGTTTCTATTATAATTATCATTTCTTAGACTCCAACCTGAAAGGTGAGGGCTTTATTTATAAACTCTATATTCTACGCCTATAGAGTTCTCTTACACCTGAAAGCCATAAGAATGTTTACACTGTGTTGAATCAGAAGTTGTTGTGATATTGTTCTGGGTTCCTGGAGGAAGATGTGCCCTACCTAGCTAAACCTTGACCCTGACTGATAGTTTATCCTGATCACAACTTGGAATAATATTGCTCAAGAGTTACCCTTATTGCCTTGTCACCTTTACAATATGGGTTTTGTTTTCCTTATGACAAATGACTTTTCAAATAAGGTGCTTAAAAATAGTTACCAGCTGGAGCTGGAACCTATCAGGTTCAGCTGCTCTTGCTCAGTGTTCCAAGAGACAAGGGTTGTTGAAAATAGAAAGATGCTTTATTCAGGAAGCCGGCAACCTAGGGAGATGGTGGACTAGCAACCCCCAAACCATTTCCCACTTGTCAGTTAGAGGGAAAGGGTTTTACAGGGAAAAACGGAGAAGTTTCAGGAGTGTGCAGAACAGCACAGTCAGCTCCGACAAACATCTTGAAACTGGTCGTGTGGTGGTCTGGTCGGTATCATCTTGATTGTTTTAAGTGCAGTTAATCTTCAATTCCAGGTCGATTTGTCTCCATTTCCTTGAGGCCAGTTCTTGCAAATTGTGTAAGATGGAGCAGCTTATGTCATGGCTATAGTCTAGTCATCATGCAGTTAGCTTTTTCCATATGGTAGTGGTTTTAGTATTTTGCAAAACAATTCAGGAATGTGCATCAGACGCTGTTATCTATGTTCTTCAGGGAGGAACTAAAGATTCTGTGACTCTGTTGTCCTAATCATGAACTGCTTGAGCCTGCTCTTTTGTGACTCAGGGGAGGCCTCAGAGACTACAGCCTTTCTACAAACAAGAAACAGGGGACATGGAAGCGCTTTTGTACCTGGGAGGGCCCCGCAGGGTCCTGCTCGGTTTCAGTACTACTACAGTGAACAAATTCTTTTCAAGAGTTTCCTCTGAGCCTTTTTCTCCTTCTGTAAAATGAAATGGTTGAGTTAGACTTAATGTCCCAAGCCAGACCATACCCATGGATGGGTACACTCTATTCTTCATCACAAACTCCAGCTGGGGTGGTGGGGGTGGGGGTGTGTGTGTGAAAGGGGACAGGTTTGCAGATGGCAGTTATGGGAGTGGGAGCTGGGAAGCAGGCCGAGGGCTGGGAAAAACTGGCCCAAAGAATATGATTTTTGGTCTGCCCATCCCTGGTGAGTAAGAGGTCTATGTGAGCTCTGAATATCTAAGTCTCAAAAATATGTCTTTGTCTTTTTTTTTTTAATGGAAAAGCATTTTCTTTTAAAGATAGCAGTGTGTACATGTCAGTCCCAAACTCCCAATCTATCCCTGTGTTTTTGTCTTTTAATCAGATGATTTGGTGCAGCATGAATGTCTCATTCATTCCAGGGTATGTACTTGTTGTAAACTTATGGACATTTATTAATTAACAAGCTATAATGCTTAATTTTATGTGTTGACTTGGCTAGGCCATGGTGCCCAGTTTTTGGTCACACACTAGTCTAGATGTTGCTGTGAAGGTAATTTTTTTAGATATGATTAATATTTAAGTCAGTAGACTTTGAGTAAAGCAGACCAGCCTCCATAATGTGGGTGGGTCTCATCCAATCAGTTAAAGGCCTTAGGTAAAAAAAAGACAGAGGTCCCGAGAAGAGGGAATTCTGACTCCAGACTGCCTTTGAACTTGGGTTGCAATGTCAGCTCTTCCCTGAGTCTCCAGCCTGCAGGCCTGCCCTGCACATTTCAGACTTGCTGGCCGCCACAATTGTGTGAGTCAGCTCCTTAAAATACATCTCTCTCTCCCTCTCTCTCTCTCTGTATAGGTATAGGTATAGGTATATGTGCGTGTGCGTGTGTGTGTGTGTGTGTGTGTGTGTGTGTGTGTGTGTATCTCCTATTGGTTCTGTTTCTATGGAGAACCCTAACTAGTACACAAGCTATAATAAAACCGCACAGTCATTTCACCTCACCAGCAGTTCTTGCATTGGAAAATGAAAACAACAAATTAATGTATAAATTTCCACATCAGAAATTTTATTTTACCTGAATAGAGGCATAATTCATTTTGGAATTCAAGTATATGTCTAAAGATTTAGTTACTATCATCAGAAAAAATAGCTATTATAACTAACATCTTGGCAATATAAAATGTCCCCATTTGTTCTATTTACCAGTGAGAAAAATCCAGCTTCAGATCTGCCGCCTCTGGTGAAGATACTCAGCAAATTCTTTTCATAAATAGTGTCCGTTAGGGTTGCCTCTTCCCATTTTGCACAGAATTTACCTTAAAACTTGGAGCCAAAGTGCTCAAAGCAAATGAAAGACAGATGAACAAATGAAGGGACTCTTCTGAGGCCAGTGGGGCATAAGAGGCAGAGCAGTGGAAATCTGGCCTCTCCTGAATCAGTCCATTCATGAGCTGACCGATTTTAACCACTGAAATATAACATTCCACTAATTTTTTAAAAAACTTATTCAAACATAAGCTACATTATTTCCTCTATGAACAGAGCAACTTAAACAATTGCCAAGAGACAACGAGAGAATCATTGTCACTTCAGACCCTATGCCATTCCCATTTGGAAAGAGCAGTGGCTTCTCCTTTCCTCACGTCTCAGTATATTTTTATGAGGTCAGGACAGCACTGATGAGTGTGGCCATCACTTAAGTCCCCACGAGCCAAGGCAGTGGTCCCTCAATTAGGACAGGGGCCTTTCACAATTAGAGAAAAAAGACTGAAACCATATACTATTGGGTTGGCCAAAAGGTTTGTTTGGTTTTTTTCTGTAAGATGACTCTAGCAGCCCTTAGTTGTCTTTAACTTCATTCAAAACAATTTTGTTAGATTGTATTGTGACAGCTGTCCTATCAGTGTGCATTTTTAAAAAAACATCAAAATTGGTGAATTTTTGTGTAGCCATTTTAATATTGAAGATGGAAGAAAAACAACATTTTCAGCATATTATGCTTTATTATTTCAAGAAAGGTAAAAACGCAACTGAAATGCAAAAAAAGATTCGTGCAGTGTATGGAGAAGGTGCTGTGACTGATCGAACGTGTCAAATGTGGTTTGCGAAGTTTCGTGCTGGAGATTTCTCGCTGGTTGATGCTCCACAGTCGGGTAGAGCAGTTGAAGTTGATACGATCAAATCAAGACGTTAATTGAGAACAGTCAACATTATACCACGCGGGAGATAGCCAACATACTCAAAATATCCAAATCAAGCATTGAAAACCATTTGCACCAGCTTGGTTATATTCATCGCTTTGATATTTGGGTTCCACATAAGTTAAGTAAAAAACCTTCTTGTCCGTATTTCTGCATGCAATTCTCTATTTAAACGTTACAAAAACGTTCTGTTTTTTTCAAAAAAAATGTGATGGGCAATGAAAAGTGGATACTGTACAATAATGTGGAATGGAAGAGATCATGGAGCAGGCTGAATTAACCACCACCAACCACACCAAAGGCCAGTCTTGATCCAAAGAAAGTGATGTTGTGTATATGGTGGGATTGGAAGGGAGTCCACTATTATGAGCGCCTTCCAGAAAACTGAATGATTAATTCAACCAAGTACTGCTCCCAATTAGACCAACTGAAAGCAGCACTCAATGAAAAGCGTCCAGAATTAGTCAACAGAAAACACATAATCTTCCATCAGGATAATGCAAGACTGCATGTTTCTTTGATGACCAGGCAAAAACTGTTAGAGCTTGGCTGGGAAGTTCTGATTCATCCAACGTATTCACCAGGCTTTACACCTTCGGATTTCCATTTATTTCAGTCTTTACGAAATTCTCCTAATTGAAAAACTTTCAATTCCCTGGAATACTGTAAAAGGCACCTGGAACAGTTCTTTGCTCAGAAAGATAAAAAGTTTGGGGAAGATGGAATTATGAAGTTGCCTGAAAAATGGCAGAAGGTAGTGGAACAAAAGAGTGAATAAGTTGTTCAGTAAAGTTCCTGGTGAAAATGAAAAATGTGTCTTTTATTTTTACTTAAAAACTGAAGGAACTTTTTGGCCAACCCAATATATTTCAGCACCTTACAACATGATTCTACAAACACACAAACTTACTCTCATCAAAAGTATCCATTTTGGCAAATAAATCCTAGTTTGGTGCTAAATCATCCCCTACCTAAGCCATGATTCACATCCTAAATTTCACAATACAGTGAAAACAGAAAGTAATCAAAACACCACTCTAATTCACAAAACATTAAGATACTATTCTTGATTAATTTCCACTAGAAATATGCTTCAAAGCATTTAATTGCTTCCTCCTAAACACCTACATATGTTAGACAAGCATCAACAGCAGCAACTTTCTTATTCGTAAGCATTTAAAAGCAAAAGTGTTTCAATCCACAAGCCTCATGGGGGCCCAGGTAGCATGCAGAGAAACGAGGTCATAGTTGATGACAATATATAGTCAGATGGAGAATGTTCTAGGCATTGATGCAACAGAACTTCCATAACTCCTGCAGTACCTTGTATGCTCTGACATCTAAGGCTGTTCTTTGGCAGAAGCCAAATATAACTTAATAACAGTTATGAAAGTGAGATAGATGGCTTCCTTCCTCAATGTTTTATTTTCCAGTTATGAAACTTCCTTTTCTTTCGCCTTCAAAAGTTTTTGAAGAATGTTGCTTGCAATAATTAAATTTCCTTAAACGGCTCTTCTTTGTCTCTTTCCAATCCCATTGCAAACCTCCACCAACCCCTGCCCACTCCCATCCTTCTCTAGAAAGTTTTTCTGGCTGTCTGGAGCGATATCACCTCCTCCCTAGTCTTACCTCTTTTTACAATTACTTCTGATTGGAACTATTTCTGATATCTCTAATTATGTTTGGGGCTAATATATTATTGCTTCAATGAAACTTTAAGCTCCTTGAGATAAAGTAGCAAAGCTAATGTTTCTTTTGAAGGGTCTGCAATATTTAGCTTAGTGTAAATATAACAAATGGTAAGCCCCAAATTGAATTAAATTCTCCTTTCTTTGAAAGTTAAACCTCCATGAAGCTCTCAGCTCAAGTTGATATTAGAATGAGAGTTCCTAGAATTTAATAATTCAAACTTCTCCTAGTGTCATTAAAATGCTTTGAATAAAGTCCCAAGCAAGGGCTTTTGTATAATCTGTAACCTTAGTTTTTTTTTTTTTTTTTGTAACCTTAGTTTTTAATTCCAGCTGTGATAGAACGATACCCCACCTTCCCTCCTTTTAGTAATGGTCACTTTTGATGTATGGGCTCAGGACCCATCAAAGTAGATCAGCCAAGATGTAAGCAGTGGTGTATAAGAAAATTGTCACCTTCCATAATAAAAGCATATATTAAAAATAACTTAGAAAATCCAGATCCTCCAAGATTGGCAGTATCTGGGGGAAGAAAAAAGAAAGACCCTGTGCGTGGAAACAGAGACTGAGGAAGTCTGGAGAGAGAATATTCTCCCTCAAGAACAAGAAGGGGTTTGTGGCTTTTGCTTGCAGACATATTTACAACCCCTGGGTACTTTCGGAAATCTGTTGGACGTGCTTTGTTTTCATAGTGCCTGGTGGCCAAGGGCCAGGTGTGCTAAATATCTGTGCAGCATGTAAAGACATACCCAATAAAGAATTGTCTGGCCCAAAATGCCCACAGTGCCTGTCCAGAAATACTGCATCCTGGCCATGGTGGAGAGAGGCTTCGTGGTCTATCCCTGCTTAAGGGAAGGATTCCTCCATACCCTGTGCATCTCCTGGGCCATACTGCATGTACAAGCATTTGGGTTACTGTTTAGTATCCTGATATTCTGCAGGCAGACAACATCTTACCTGAAGGGTCTTGCATCTCTTATAGAAGTTGCTTCTTTCTCTTTGATAATCTCATGGGATTCCTCAATAGGAACATCTCACTGCACTGCTGGACACATGTTGTTCTGCATATCATTGCATTTCTTTAGATTAGCTGATTTCAAGATTATCTTGAGTCTCTTAAACATGAAAAGTTCACCATATGGTTTCCTCTCTCTGTTTCCCTGTCTCTCTCATTGAATGCCTCATTTCAAACTTCCTTTTACATATCTCAGTAAATCATTTAGTCAGTGGTGCTGGTTACTCAAATCTACACTTGTGGTACAATTGTGTAGAATTAAACATGCACGCCTGAGCGCGTACGCGCACCCACATAAAGCTGGCAAAATCTGAATAAGTTCTGTGGATTGTGCCAATATCAATTTGCTGGCTCTGTCATTGTTCTGAAATTATATAGAATGTTACCATTTTACATAATGGGGAAAACGGGGTAAAGGGTAAACAACCTCTCTCTGTTTCATTTTTTCAACTTCCTATAAATCTATAATCATTTTAAAGTAGGAATATTTTGTTATAACATGCTTGCTCTAAAGTAGTGTTATTTGAAAGTAGACTTGGATTAATTATAAATGTATATTGCAAATTCTAGGGCAACTACTTTAAAAAGTTAACAAAAAAGAAATATAATTTATATGCTAATACAGGAGAGCGTATTAGGCAGTTCTTCAGAGAAACAGTTACAATAAGATGTGTGTGTGTGTGTGTGTGTGTGTGAGGAAATTTATTATGGGAATTGGTTCATGCAATCATGGAGACTGAGAAGTCCCATGATCTGTCATCTGCCAACTGGAGAACCATGAAAGCCAGTAGTGTAATTCAGTCTTAGCCAGAGGCCTGAAAACCAGAAGAGCCGGTGGTATAGGTCCCCATCCAAGTCCAAATGCCCCAAAGCACTGATATCTGAGATCTGGAGAAGATGGATGTTCCAGCTCAAGTAGAGAGCAAATATACCCTTCCTCTGCTTTTTTGTTCCATTCAGGCCTTCAACAGATTGGATGATGCCCACCTGTATTGGTGAGGGTGATCTTCTTTACTCAGTCTACTTATTCAGATGCAGTCTCCCAGAAACACCCTTACAGACACACTCAGAAATAATGTTTTATCAGCTATCTGGGCATCCCTTTAGCCCAGTCAAATTACCACATAAAATTAACCATCACAGAGAGAAAATAGACTCATATAAAATACTCAGTTAAAAACCACAAAAGGCAGAAAAAGTGTGGAAGACAAAATTAGGAACAAAGAACAAAGGCAATAAACAGAGCAATAAACAATAACAAATACGGTGGATATTAGTCCAATTATATCAATAAGCACTTTGAACGTCAGTGGTCTAAAAACAAAAATTAAAAGGCACAGATTGTCAGAGTAGATCAAAAAACAATACCCAGTTAAATGTTATCTACAAGAAACTCACTTTAGGGCTTCCCTGGAGGCACAGTGTTTAAGAATCCACCTGCCAATGCAGGAGACACGGGTTCGAGCCCTGGTCCGGGAAGATCCCACATGCCGTGGAGCAACTAAGCCCGTGCACCACAACTACTGAGCCTGCACTCTAGAGTCCGTGAGCCACAACTGCTGAAGCCTGCGTGCCTAGAGCCCATGCTCCACAACAAGAGAAGCCACCACAATGAGAAGCCTGTGCACCGCAACGAAGAGTAGCCCCTACTTGCCACAACTAGAGAAAGCCTGCACACAGCAAAGAAGACCCAAATCAGCCAAATATTAAAATAATTAATTTTTTAAAAAAAGAAACACTTTAAATTTAAACTGAAGAAATCAAAGAGGAAATCAAAAAATACCTAGAAACAAATGACAATGAAAACACAATGACCCAAAACCTATGGGATGCAGTGAAAGCAGTTCTAGGAGGGAAGTTTATAGCAATACAATCCTACCTCAAGAAACAAGAAACATCTCAAATAAACAACCTAACCTTACACCAAAAGCAATTAGAGAAAGAAGAACAAAAATCCCCAGTTAGCAGAAGAAAGGAAATCATAAAGATCAGATCAGAAATAAATGAAAAAGAAATGAAGGAAACAATAGCAAAGATCAATAAAACTGAAATCTGGTTCTTTGAGAAAATAAACAAAATTGATAAACCAGTAGCCAGACTCATCAAGAAAAAAAGGGAGAAGACTCAAATCAATAGAATTGGAAATGAAAAAGGAGAAGTAACAACTGACAGTCAAGAAATGCAAAGGATCATGAGAGATTACTAGAAGCAACTATATGCCAATAAAGTGGACAACCTGGAAGAAATGGACAAATTCTTAGAAAAGCACAACCTTCTGAGACTGAACCAGGAAGGAATAGAAAATATAAACAGACCAATCACAAGCACTGAAATTGAAACTGTGATTAAAACTCTTCCAGCAAACAAAAGCCCAGGACCAGATGGCTTCACAGGCGAATTCTATCAAACATTTAGAGAAGAGCCAACACCTATCCTTCTCAAACTCTTTCAAAATATAGCAGAGGGAGGAACACTCCCAAACTCATTCTTAGAGGCCACCATCACCCTGATACCAAAACCAGACAAAGATGTCACAAAAAAAGAAAACTACAGGCCAATATCACTGATGACCACAGATGCAAAAATCCTCAACAAAATACTAGCAACCGGAATCCAACAGTACATTGAAAGGATCACACACCATGATCAAGTGAGGTTTATCCCAGGAATATAAGGATTCTTCAGTATACACAAATCAATCAACGTTATACACCATATTAACAAATTGAAGGATAAAAACCATATGATCATCTCAATAGATGCAGAAAAAGCTTTTGAAAAATTCAACACCGATTTATGATAAAAACTCTTCAGAAAGAAGACAGAGAGGGGACTTACCTCAACATAATAAAGGCCATATATGACAAACCCACAGCCAGCATCGTTCTCAAGGATGAAAACTGAAACCATTTCCTCTAAAATCAGGAACAAGACAAGGATCCCACTCTCACCACTATTAGTCAACATAGTTTTGGAAGGTTTAGCCACAGCAATCAGAGAAGCAAAAGAAATAAAAGTAATCCAAATCAGAAAAGAAGAAGTAAAGCTGTCACTGTTTGCAGATGACATGATCCTATACGTGGAGAATCCTAAAGATGCTACCAGAAAGCTACTAGAGCTAATCAGTGAATTTGGTAAAGTAGCAGGATAAAAAGTTAATGCACAGAAATTGCTTGAATTCTTATACAATAACAATGAAAAATCTGAAAGAGAAATTAAGGAAACACTCCCATTTACCACTGCAACAAAAAGAATAAAATAGCTAGGAATAAACCCACCTAAGGAGACAAAAGACTTGTTTGCAGAACACTATAAAACACTGATGAAAGAAATTAAAGACGATACAGACAGATGGAGAGATATACCATGTTCTTGGTTTGGAAGAATCAACATTGTGAAAATGACTGTGCTACCCAATCTACAGATTCAATGCAATCCCTATCAAACTACCAAGGGTATTTTTCACACAACCAGAACAAATAATTTCACAATTTGTATGGAAACACAAAAGACCCCAAATAGCCAAAGCAATCTTGAGAAAGAAAAACAGAGCTGGAGGAATCAGGCTCCCTGACTTTAGACTATACTACAAAGCTATAATAAGACAGTATGGTACTGGCACAAAAAGAGAAATATAGATCAATGGTACAAGATAGAAAGCCCAGAGATAAACCCACGCACCTATGGACACCTTATCTTTGATAAAGTTGGCAGGAATGTACAGTGGAGAAAGGACAGCCTCTTCAATAAGTGGTGCTGGGAAAACTGGACAGCTACATGTAAAAGAATGAAATTAGAACACACCTTAACACCATACACAAAAATAAACTCAAAATGGATTAAAGCCTATATGTAAGGCCAGACGCTATAAAAGTCTTAGAGGAAAACATAGGCAGAACACTCTTTGACATAAATCACAGCAAGATCCTTTTTGACCCACTTCCTAGAGTAATGGAAGTAAAAACAAAAATAAACAACTGGGACCTAATGAAAATTAAAAGCTTTTGCACAGCAAAGGAAACCATAAACAAGATTAAAAGACAACCCTCAGAGTGGGAGAAAATATTTGCAAATGAAGCAACAGCCAAAGGATTAATCTCCAAAATATACAAGCAGTTCATGCAGCTCAATATCAAAAAAACCCCAACCCAATCCAAAAATGGGTGGAAGACCTAAATAGACATTTCTCCAAAGAAGATATACAGGATGCCAAGAAAGACATGAAAGGATACTCAACATCACTAATCATTAGAGAAATGCAAATCAAAACTACAATGAGGTATCACCTCACACCGGTCAGAATGGCCATCATTAAAAAATCTACAAACAATAAATGCTGGAGAGGGTGTCAAGATAGAGAACCCTCTTGCACCGTTGGTGGGAATGTAAATTGATACAGCCACTATGGAGAACAGTCTGGAGGCTCCTTAAAAAACTACAAATAGAACTACCATATGACCCAGCAATCCCACTGCTGGGCCTATACCCTGAGAAAACCATAATTCAAAAAGAGTCATGTACCACAATGTTCATTGCAGCACTATTTACAATAGCCAGGGCATGGAAGCAACCTAGGTGTCCACTGACAGATGAATGGATAAAGAAGATGTGGCACATATATACAATGGAATATTAGTCAGCCATAAAAAGAAATGAAAGTGAGTTATTTGCCGTGAGGTGGATGGACCTAGAGTCTGTCATACAGAGTGAAGTAAGTCAGAAAGAGAAAAGCAAATACAGTATGCTAACGCATATATATGGAATCTTAAAAAAAAATTGGTTCTGATGAACCTAGGGGCAGGACAGGAATTAAGACACAGACGTAGAGAATGGACTTGAGGACATGGTGTAGGGGAAGGGTAAGCTGGGACGAAGTGAGAGAGTAGCATTGACATATATACACTACCAAATGTAAAATAGATAGCTAGTGGGAAGCAGCTACATAGCACAGGGAGATCAGCTTGGTGCTTTGTGACCACCTAGAGGGATGGGATAGGGAGTGTAGGAGGGAGACACAAGAGGGAGGCGATATGAGGATATGTGTATATATATAGCTGATTCACTTTGTTATATAGCAGAAACTAACACAACATTGTAAAGCAATTATACTCCAATAAAGAAGTTAAAAATAACCACATTAACTCGAATAAGTTAGTGAAAATGGCACCACCATTTTCATTGCAGCATTGCCAAGACATGGAAGCAATCTAAGTGTCCATTAATGGATGAGTAGGTAAAGAAAATGTGAAATATATATATAGTGGAATACAATGGATCATTATTCATCTATAGAAAAAAGGGAAATCCTGCCATTTGCAACCATATGGATGAAAGAAAATTAAGGACGTTATGCTAAGTGAAATTAGTCAGATAGAGAAAGACAAATAGTGCATGATCTCACTTATATGTGCAATGTAAAATAAAAAGAAACAAAAAACAAACTCATAGATACAGAGAACAGATTGGAGGTTGCCAGAGGCAGGGGGTAGGGGTGGGTGAAATGAGTGAAGATAGTCAAAAGTACTTATAAGATAAATAAGTCATGGAGATGCAATGTACAGTATGGTGACTATAGTTAGTAATACTGCATTGTATATTTGTAAGTTGCTATAGAGTAGATCTTTAAAGCTCTTATCACAAGAAGAAATATTGTAACTGTACTGATGGATGTTAACTAGACTTTAGTGGTGATCATTTTGCAATATATACAAATATCAAATCATTAAGTTATTCACCTGAAACTAATATAATGTTATATGTCAATTATATCTCAATTTGTAAAAATATGATGAAGTACTCATTCAAAAAAAAAGATGTCTCTCACCTATAGTCGGGTGTCCCCAAAAAAGAGATTCACATGGACCTGCAAAGCAGAGTGTCAGCAACAACCACAACTCATCTGCCCTAATCTTTTGCCTCTGCTCCAACTTGTCCTGAAATGATTTTGCAGAATGAATTGTGGAAATCTCACTGCTTCCACCCACCATTGCAAGAACATCGTTTGGTGTCCAGGCTTCTGTTTCCAAGGTTTCTGTCTGTAGGTTGCAAGACTTTCCCCTTTTTCCTGAAGAAGGAAGGAAAGCATCTTCTTCCTCCCCCATGCCTTATGTACTATTCTCTGTGCTCAGTCTCACAAAGCTAGTGTAAGTCTACCAGATCCTATCAGCATCAAACCCTTCTCTCCATGGGAGCTGCAAACCAGCCTGTGGACCAGTTAAGGACAGCAGGCACCACTGATATGCTGAATCATTTCCCCAGCACAAGTCCCCAACCAGAGTCTATGAAGGGACACTGATGGGGGCTGGTACTTGAGTCGTGGGGGAACGTGGAGTCTACATTACCTTAGTCTAGGTTTAGCAGTCAGAAATGTACCTTTTCATCGGTACTTGGGTTGAGGTAGCACCAAAACCTAGGTGTTCAGAGACTAAAGCTGATGACCACACTTCTTCTTTCCAACAAAGGCACTTTTGCTGAATTCAAAGGATCTCAGGTAAAACTACCTATTGTCTATCAGGGGGTTCCTTTAAAGTAAACAAAAGGGGGTGAGGGGCTTTCATTACTAAATTTTGCCTCTTCTATTGAAGGCATCCATGAATAAGTCAGCACCGCCCTCTACTGGATAATCTTTGTTTACTACTCAATTGTGTCCAAGGTGATTTAAATAGAATCTTTGATTTTTTTTTTTTTCCTGAATTTCAGTGAAAGCTGCATGGAAACTAAGACATCCGAGCTGTCTGGATATTCCTCCTTGCCTATTAGTATGGTCAAATAATATGTTCCTCAAAAAGGAGGCTTCCCTGGGACGAAGTGAGAGAGTAACATGTTGGTGGGAATGTAAATTGATACAGCCACTATGGAGAACAGTCTGGAGGCTCCTTAAAAAACTACAAATAGAACTACCATATGACCCAGCAATCCCACTGCTGGGCCTATACCCTGAGAAAACCATAATTCAAAAAGAGTCATGTACCACAATGTTCATTGCAGCACTATTTACAATAGCCAGGACATGGAAACAACCTAGGTGTCCATTGACAAATGAATGGATAAAGAAGATGTGGCACATATATACAATGGAATATTAGTCAGCCATAAAAAGAAATGAAAGTGAGTTACTTGCCGTGAGGTGGATGGACCTAGAGTCTGTCATACAGAGTGAAGTAAGTCAGAAAGAGAAAAACAAATACAGTATGCTAACTCATATATATGGAATCTAAAAAGAAAAATTGGTTCTGATGAACCTAGGGGCAGGACAGGAATTAAGAAACAGACATAGACACATATATACACTACCAAATGTAAAATAGATAGCTAGTGGCAGCCATATAGCACAGGGAGATCAGGTCGGTGCTTTGAGTCCACCTAGAGGGGTGGGACAGGGAGGGTGGGAGGGAGACGCAAGAGGGAGAAGATATGGGGATGTATGTATATGTATAGCTGATTCAACTTTGTTATACAGCAGAAACTAACACACCATTGTAAAGCAATTATACTCCGATAAAGATGTTAAAAAAAAGAAACGAAGAGGCTTCCTTTTCTAATTTTTAGAATTGCAAGTTTAAAAAATGAATTCCAATGCATTAACAACAAAGAGAAAGAGTCAGAGAGGCAGAAAGACAGAGGTAGATATGAGGGAAAGAAACAGGGAGAGACCGGGAGAAAGAGACAGATAGCCAGAGAAGGAGAGCCAGTTCTCATCAGAGTAAATGGGTACTGGTTTCCTACTTTGGCAACCTCAAAAATAAACTCAAGTAAATGCTTTCTTTGTGACATCACCAGCTGCAGTTCTTACAATGTGTATGCTAATTCTAGCTCATGAGATAAACTTTTTATCTTCTTGAGACAAAATTTAAGCTGTAAGCTTGGTCAACTATAATGATTGGTTCTCCTGCTGCGAAAAAGTTATGCTTTGATAGAATTGTTGTTGGTTGAGAGTCAGCCAGCAAACTGCTGTATCCAACATAGTAACAGCATGAAAACCAACTGATATCTAGCCCAAATTCAGACTTACAAGAAAAAAAATAGTAATTAAAAGATACTACTACATGAATAGTTCTTGCAAGAAAAAAAAAAGGAAAACCCAATGTAAATTACACTATGTGCCATAAATTGTCCCGACAAGAACACCTGGATGCAGCCATAATAAGGCAAATTCAGAATAAACCATCATTTCTGGGTTAAAAATCCTAAACCAGACTCTCCAACCCTGACCTCCATCATCTCTCCAGGATCCTGGAAGGATCATGGGCTTTAGCATAAACAACCTGGATTCAAATTCCAGCTCTGCCATTGTGTAGCTTTGAGAAAGACCTTGTTTTCCTTATCTGCAAGGTGGAAATAATAAGACATAAATCACAGAGTCTGAGGAAAGTTCAATGAAATAAAGCATGTAAATCACTTAGTATCTGGCATATATTAGGTTTTCAACAAAACTCTGGTGTTCTCTTTTCCCTTTCCTCCAAATTCTTATGGCTACCTGGTTACTAGACAACTCCAGGTGACACACAGGTCATCAATTCTAAGTAACATGTCTAAGATTCTTCTCCCTTTACATCCTCTTTCCTAATTACTGCCACCGTTATTCACCTAGTTGTCCAAGCAGACACCTCAACATCACCCTAGATGCCATCCTCCTGCTTACCTCTTTGTGTCTAAAAAACTCCTCTGTCGGGCTTCCCTGGTGGCGCAGTGGTTGAGAGTCCGCCTGCCGATGCAGGGGACGCCGGTTCGTGCCCTGGTCCGGGAAGATCCCACATGCCACGGAGCGGCTGCGCCCGTGAGCCATGGCTGCTGAGCCTGCACGTCTGGAGCCTGTGCTCCGCAACGGGAGAGGCCACAACAGTGAGAGGCCCACATACCGCAAAACAAACAAACAAACAAAAACTCCTCTGCCTTCATGACTCAGTAGATGTTCCTCTCCTGGGAAGAACCTAGATTTCCCTGGTCCTCTCAGGCTGAGTTAAGTTCTCAGTCTGGTCCCATGTTCCCAAGGCACCCCGAAGATATGTCTATTAGAGACTGGTTATACCATGTTGTGACTTGTTTCTCTTTCCCACTGGGCTGTGAGTACTTTCAGAGCAGAGATTGTCTTGTTCAAAATTTTACCCGCAAGTTCTAACATCGTACTTGCCACATGAGGATACTGAAAAACATTTGTGGAATAAATGAATAGAGGTAAGGATTAATGAATATGTTCTTGGAGTTTCCAAAATGGTACTCTCACCTCTTTCCTTTATGGAGAAACAGAGTTAGGAGTCAGATGGAGAATGACATCGGAACCCACAAGCCAGGATCAGGCTTCCTGTTCCTCCCCCGAAGTTTAGATTTCTAGACCCTGGAAGTCAGACAAGGTCTGCTGAGCAGCCATCATCCCACAGGGGAAGTGGCCACCTGCCTTACGCCTATCACATGTAGAGTAGAGAGAGGCCTGCCTCTGGAAGCTCGTCCATGGGCCTTGACCCAGGTGTGCTTACCCACAGAATCAAGGGCAGAGGGAAATGCGTGCTTTTTGCAGGGAAGCCAGTTATAAAAATGAGAACGCTCTTTTTTAATTTTTTAAGTTTTTATTTTTGGCTGTGTTGGGTCTTTGTTGCTACACATGGGCTTTCTCTAGTTGCAGCAAGTGGGGGCTACTCTTCTTTGTGGTGTGTGAGCTTCTCGTTGCGGTGGCTTCTCTTGTTGCTGAGCACGGACTCTAGGCGCACGGGCTTAGTAGTTGTGGCTCTCAGGCTGTAGAGCGCAGGCTCAGTAGTTGTGGTGCATGGGCTTAGTTGCTCCGTGGCATGTGGGGTCTTCCCGGACCAGGGCTTGAACCCGTGTCCTCTGCATTGGCAGGCGGATTCTTAACCACTGTGCCACCAGGGAAGTCCCGAGAATGCATGTTTTAGTGCAAGTTGTTCTCTGCATGGGGTGCCAGCTGAGGGGCAGGAGGGGGCTGAAATCCAGCTCACACTCTGCTAGCCAAGCTGGGCACACCGGTTTGAGTCTGTGTTGAATAAAAATACCATTTGCTTGTCAAGCCCTGTGTTTAAAGGGCTGTGTCCATCCAGAGACGGACCTTTGTCTCATTTGTACAAAAGCTCCATGTGAACTCATGGGGCTCTACTACATATTCTTTCCTCAAATCTCACCAATCAGATGAGTCTTTCCTCCTTCCCTGGAGAAGAATTCAACAGATGGAAGAAAGGATGGAAACTCCCTTCCCCTTGCTTGCAAAATGGTGGATGTTTCATTTTTTATGAGCTAGGAGAAGAAAGGAAGAGTTCTTCTTAAGAAAAATAGGTGGGGAGAAGAAAATTAGCATTAAGTGAACATCTATTATGTGCCAGGTACTGGAGCACATGATTTGGCTAAATCATTTCATATCATTCAAACAAGTCTATAAAAATTGGTATCTTCAGATGAGTATACTGAGGATTAGAGCCGCGAAGACCACACATCCGAAAGCAATGACACTGGCTCCAAAGCCCATCATCTTACCCCACCCCGTGATACTTCATCCTCTTCAGACAGAGATCTTACTAGTAGTGACTTATTCTTTAGTAGTTCCAGGAGCTAAAGAACATGAAGTTGAACAATGCAAGCACCACTGTTTTCCCAGTAACCTGAAACAAGAAATACCATCAAGGCAGCACCCAGTTTTCAAACAGGTACATTTTAAAAGTTCATTCTAAGACTAGGACTTAGCAAATACTTGTTCTAAATCATAAATGAGGGTTAGGTTCTTGGACTAGCTTACAGAACTGCTTTTAGTGTGGTTTGGAACCTTAAGCTCTGAAATAGAGCTTCTCTGATCCTCTGTGAACAAGGAGTCCTGCTGGGCACCCTTGCGAACTGGTAAGCTCCAAGATGGACTGACTAGTTATGTATAAAGGAGGTTTGTAAGGCAAGCAGCATAAAATGAAGGGCCTAAGTAAAAAGTCCTACAAATAATGTTTTGAACATCTCTATTGCAGGGTTTCTCCATCCCAGCACTATCAACATTTTAGACCAGATCATTCTTTGTTGTAGGGAACTGTCCAGGGCATTGTAGGATATTTAGCAGCATCTCTGGCTTCAACCCGCTGGATGCCAGTAACAACATCCCACCGCAAGTTTTCTGTTTATAGCCAAGGAAATGTCCCCTGAGGGACCAAAATCGCTCTCCACTGAGGCTTTGGAATGCAATGGTCTCTGAACAATGGCTTACAGCCACTTCAGTCCTCTGCAGCTCTCAAAGGCCAGAAACCCAGGCTTCTGTGGATAAACTATGAATACACAAAAACACATAACATTTTTAAGAGAAAAACACAGTTTTGAGGGTAGTGAAAGATTATTTGCAATACCTTTAAAGACTGAATACCTTTAAAGATCTAGGTATTTTAATACCCTAGAAAGATTTAATACCATTTTCTTAAATAAGGGATGATTGAAAATTGCTTTCCAGTTTCAAATAAAATATACTGTTCCTCAGAACAGTCTAAGACATTTTAGGTGAATTATGATACATTTGTTTTCAGGTGCTGATTTGGCATCAACAATGGGCCTTTTCTTTGGCTGTAAACAGAAAAATGTGGGTGTGGACATAATGAAGCAATTGTATGGTTGGAAATAGTGAATAACTCACATCCCTCATAGAGAGAGGGTCATGCTACCTTCACAGCCCAGGCCAAGAAAATTCCCATGATACTCAGCCACAGAGCAGAGTTTCAGATTCCACAAAATACTTTGAGTTCCCTACTGTTTTCTACCATCTGACTATTCTCTGCTTTCAAAGGAGCAAAAAGTAAAGTTTCCTTCACAGGCCATCGTGCTAATGCCCAACCGCCCCCTGGGGGAGTTCAGCCTCTCTTTTATATGAAAATTAGAATTCTTATCTGATCAACATCAAAATCTCCATTCAAAGATGAATACAGAGGCAGTGAGTTGCTTTAGCTCTCTGAAGGTTACACAAAGCAGAGGAAAGAATCAAATTCCAGGATTTATGTCTCCTGAGTCCTCTGTAGACATTATTGTATATTCTCCACTTGGGAGCTGAATCCTGGGAGCTAGCTGTTACCATTAACCTGACCTCTCCTCATCCGCATCCCCTACCACCAAAGCTCTCAAAGAGAGCTGAAAACATGCATAGTTTGTATATGAGCAGAGTGGAATGGTTAAAAGTGGGGAGTTTGGAGCTAGATCTGCCACTTACTGGCTTGTGAGGACCCTTGGTACCCTCACCTCAGCCTCTGTGTTTCCTTATCTATCCAACTGAGATAATGCCTACTTCTTAAGGTGGTTATGAGATACAAATGAGCTAATATTTGTAAAGTGCATAGAATAGTGTCTAACATCGAGCGAGTGCTATGAAAGTATTTGTTAAAATTATAAAATAGATAAAACAACATGAGGCTTTGGTCCCATTATTGCAATCAACCAACACACTAGGGGAAAAATTCAGAAGTAAGCTTTTTGTCTTTCCTACCCACAATTCCTTCTTTCAATCCCTTCTTCTTTTTTCTATGTTCATCTTTAGCCCCCATTCAAGGTTCCTACCAGGGTGTTAGCAAATCACAACTGGTAATGTTTTAAGGTACCTGGACAAGCTTCTTCTCGAGGGTACTTTGAATTCCAGAGACTCTGAAAGGCTGAGAAATTCACCAGAGCTTAAAGAAATGAATGTCCAACACTGACACATCACTGAGGAGTTGTATTTTCAGATGGGGGTACACTTCCCTGTACCTGGTCTCACACTCCTGATGCTGGCCCTGGGGAGAATGGTAATGTAAGTTAATAGTTTTGAGCTTAAAAATTAAATTAAAAAAATAAGCGGCCTCAAATTTCTGTATTCTAGCATATGGCAATTGTGGTACTCTCTTGAAATGAGTCATCCCAAGCCCAAGTTAGAAGCAAACATAAGTTTCCAGATGTCAAAAAATTGTTTATTTTTTACTAAATAAAAAAGGGAGCAAGATGGAGTGTCATTTTTAATACTGCTTATTTTTACTAGCAGTTAATGTTTACTCACTTCTGATTTTCCGAAGATGATCCCCTTGTTAGCTGTAGCCTAAATGCATTTAAATTACCTTTGAATATCCCAAGCACTCCTTACTACCATGGAAACAGAACCAAGGATATGCAGGATTACTCCTCTGGGGCATAATTTGGTGCTTTAGATACTTTTGATTGGTTGCTTACTCCTCTGCCACCCCTTCTCTGAAATGCAGTCTTGTCGGTTGGATTTATTTTATTATCCACGGGAGCACACAATTCACCAAGTAGTGGAAAGAGCCATTCATCCGTCAAAGTCCTTCCAGAGACATTCCCAATCATGGGCAAGCATTAGCTAGGGCAAATCCATATGTGTCAGAAAACATGGGCAGATCTAATCCAGAAAGATTTAGGCATTTGTCCAGCGGTCTATGAGGTAAGCTGCACCTTTTGTACTTTCATGGTAGAGGAGAAAATCATGTCCTAGAGTACCCAAAGAATGCTGCACAATTCTCCAGCCATTGAGAATGTGATTTGGCAGTTCTACAATTCTGTATAAGGGGCATATGAGATAATAATAGTAAGCGACCAGAATGGAGAAAGGGACAATTCCTGACTCTGTTGATAAAGTATTTATAACCTTAATAAAATAACTGGGCTGTTTTCCCCCATATGTAAAATGGCTGCTTACAGAGTATAGAATTAGAGCTTGTGTTCATCTTGAGGTCAATGTTTGTAAACTAATGATCCTTTGGGTGAAAGATTAGACATAAAGAACAAATATTATTTCCTTTGTTTCATCAGTCCATAATGAAAACGGGAGAAAAATGTCAAGGTCAAGTCTGTCTGTCTGGTTCAGAAAATATCACCTGAGACATGATGAGAATCCATCTCAGCCACTTAAGCACACAGTGTTCTCATGCCTCCTAGAATAACTAGATCCATGAAATGTGCAAAGGCTTAAAACAAATATTTGCGACTTTTGGATTCTTTTTTTCTTCTCTTCTTAGAGTTACTTGGAATTCTCTGGACATTTATCAAGAGACGAGCTGCTTATTAGAATAAATATCTTGGCAATAAAAGGGCACAAAGGCCAAATAAGCTGAGCCTACCTAACCTTTGCCCTGCATAGAAATGAGTGTGACATTTAGATGCTGAGAGATGAAAACACTGACCTGTAAGGTTAATTTCTATCACATATAAAAGTTCCTCTACATCCATGAGAAATATATTAATAAATATATTCACAGGTGTTTCTAAAAGATGAAGAAGGTGGACTGATAGTTTATGTGAGTGGATATAAAAATAGTATACAGAAACTTGAAAGAAAATTTAATTAGTAATCAGATAAATGAAAAAAGAACTATTTTTTAACTGGTTAGCAAAAGCAACTTAATCATCTAATGCTGGCAGTTATGGAAGGTGAGGCAGACACATATTCGTATTATGTCTGTGGCCACCAGCATCTTTTGAACAATCTTTTTATATTTGAGGAAGTTGTCAAGTTATAAGTCCTACCTATTAAGGGAAAATACAGAACTCGTTTTCCCAAGCTCCTTTGCAACAGGGATATAGACCTGTAACTTACAAATACATCCAGTTAAGAATTTGGTATAGAAGAGGAAAACAGGAGGAAGCAGATGATGTACAGAATTCATTTTCTGTTGGAGATGACAGCAGAGGTGTCCAGCTTTGGAGAGAGCAGAGTTTCTATCATCAACCAGTACCCAGACTCAGCAGGTGAGCTGCAGTGCTGTCTCCTGATGACAACAACAGAATCTTCTCTGGAACTGTCCCATAGTGTGGTGTAGGCATTCTTCATGGCTGTGGAGCCTCCAAGACATATTCTCTGGACCTCTGGAAGGGCCAATAATTCTTTAGTTTGCAACTAAAGACTTTGATTAATATAGTACACACATTCATACATCCTCCATGCAAATATAAATTGCAACACCACTTCTGTAAAGTGCTGTAGTATTATATATCAAGATCCAGAAAAAACATTCATCTCTGACTCATTAACCCTCTTCTAAGAATTTATGCTAGAGAAATAGCCCAAAGGAAGGAAAATGGCCCTATGAATGGGCATGATTTAAAATTTCTAGGGATTAGGAACAACCTGAAGGCTCACCAACAGGGGAACAATTAAATCAGTTATGGTATACCCCTGGTAGTCAGTAGAATCTCAGCATTTCTGCATGATAAGGGTTTGGGATACACAATTTTGTTGGAGGGAAGTTGGGGGCTTAAAGCTGCATTTCAACAGAGCGCATGCTCTTTTTACTTGGGCTAAATATTTATTTGAGGCTTTTTGTGGGGAATGAAGAATGGAATTGGGGGGCACTAAAACCTGCCCCAGCTATGCTCCAGAGCTGCCACTATTGGCAGTGTATTGCACAGTGAATAAAATAATTATTAGGAAGTTTACATAGCAAGGTAGGAGAAAAATGCTCATGCTATCTTGTGAAGGGAATAGAGCAAAGCACAGAATTATATCTATGTTGTGACTACAGTAGTGTAAAAAAAATGATAATAGTAAATTAGGCCAGGTCTGGAAGGAAACAACAGAAAGACAGTATGATTTGTTGAGTGGCAGAATTGTCAATAAATATTTTGTTCTTGTTTTCTGCTAATGTCATTTAATGCAACAAATATTTTTATGCTTTACAAAATTATCTAAAGTGTTCAAAATTATATCTTTTCTTTGGCAGTGTGTCCATGATATTGTGGCAATACGGCCACCTGCTCAGGTTGACTTTGACACCTATTGTCTTTTGGTGGAGTTAGACTCAATCTGGGCTCTGGGTAACCTGGCTACTTTTGACATGCATGGATCCATGGGAGCAAAGGAAAAAAGCATTACTCTATGAAATCACCAGCCACATAGGCCTTTCCATCAGAACTCTAAAAATATAACTGCTCACATGGAGTTATGGGGACTGCTGGGAGAGTAAATTGGCAGACCTCTTTGGCATTATCTACTAAAGTCAGAGATATCCTTACACTATGACCCAGAAATTCTACTCCTAGGTATTTACCCTGGAGAAACTATTGGCACATTTGCACCAGTAAATATGTGCAAGAATCTTTATAGTTTATGTTCCTATTCACCAAAAACTGAAAAAAAAGTCAATGTTCATCAACAGTAGAATGAATAAAAAATGGGACAATGAATGTATACAAACTACATTTAGACTCAACCAAATGAATAAAGCTCATAAACATAACGATGAATGAAAGAAGCAAGATATATGGTATGACTTCATTCATAAAGAATTTAAAAGTAGGCAAAATTAAACTATGCTATTTAGGGATGCATACAAAATTGGTAAAACTACAAAGTAAAGTAAGGAAATAATTCAAATGTCAAGATAGTAGTTACCTCTGGGGAGGGAGAAGGAGTTGTGTTTGGAAAGGGGCACACTGGGGCTTCTGGGATGGCAATGTTCTTCCTTGATTAATGGTGTTTTGCAGATTTTCACTCCATAATTTCACATTAAACAGTGGTACGTTTGTGTTTTACACTCTTTGTGTACACGATAGTTCATGTTTTGAAAAAAAGAAAGAGAGCAAACTCTAGTATGTCAGGGATGTCTGTCAGGGCTGAGGAGGTTGAGAAGGCACCTCTTCTAGAAACAGAAACCACTTTCATTTCATTGAAGTAGAGGTTGAAGGGTGGAGAAGTTAGTCGAGACCTTGATTAATGAAATGGAGCCACCTCCAGGATCTGGTTATCCAGGAGCATGGCTCAGAAATACTACTTAATGAATAAATGTAAGCTTTTGAATTCCGCAAACAAGGTATTAGATAGACCACCAGGAATTGTGCATTTGGAAGGCTCCAAACAGTGGAAATGAGAGCCCTCTGCAGGTTCTGAAGGTTGGTGCCCCAGGAGAAGGAGTCCTCTTTTAGTTCATGCCACTGCCGTCTCCGGACAACAGAGAAGTTGAGGTTGCAGCTTCTTGATCTGAATTAGGGTTATCCATTGCTGTCATGAAGAGTCATGAACACAGGCATGTGTTCTAACTGGCCAATCCCCATAGGGTTTTGTGGCCCATGAAAGTGCTCTGAGATGAACGGGAAAACATCTCAGGGACTGCTAGCCTGGAGACAGGATTCCAACAATTTTAAATGGAACCTAGAATGATGGAGTAGTAAGCAGTAGGGAGTTGTCACTACATTTTGCCATGACCAATGTGGACACCTGACTCACTGCCCTCATTATAAACTGTTGCCCTGGAAGATTTAAGGGAAGCTTATTAAGCCTTCCTCAAACTGACTTGGAAAGCAAATACTTAGCAATTTATTCGTTGATTGGTCAGCATCCACTGGATGGTCTGCCCTAAGCTAAACAATCGGCCAAGGGCCCCAAGTTTGTATCGATTACCTGTGCATTTGAAATCGATCATTTAAAGTGCAAGACGTGAGGGATCTTCAAGATGGTGGAGGTGTAAGACAGAGATCACCTTCCTCCCCACAAATACATCAAAAATATATCTACATGTGGAAGAACTTCTACAGACCACCTACCGAACGATGGCAAAAGACCTCAGGCCTCCCAAAAGGCAAAAAAATCCCCCACGTACCTGGGTAGGGCAAAAGAAAAAACAGAGACAAAAGAACTGCACCTCTGGGAGGGAGCTGTGAAGGAGGAAAAGTTTCCACGCACTAGGAAGCCCGCGGCAGGTGGGGGCTGGGAGCTGAGGCTCAGGCTTTGGAGGTCAGATTCCAGGGAGAGGACTGGGGTTGGCTGCATGAACACAGCCTGAAGGGAGCTAGTACGCCACAGCTAGCCGGGAGGGAGTCCGGTAAAAAGTCTGGACCTACCTAAGAGGCAAGAGACCATTGTTTTGGGGTGTGCGAGGAGAGGGGATTGCTTTCCCTTGTGCCCACAGAAGGCAGAGCAACACCTGAAGCTCCAGAGACAGGCGCAAGCTGTGGCTATCAGCTCAGACCTCAGAGATGGACATGAAACGTTAATGCTGCTGGCTGCCACCAAGAATCCTGTGTGCAAGTGCAGGTCACTGTCCACACCCCCCTCCCAGGAGCCTGTGCAGCCCACCTCTGCCAGGGTCCCGTGATCCAGAGACAACTTCCCTGGGAGAACACACGGTGGACCTCAGGCTGGTGCAACATCACATTAGCCTCTGCTGCTGCAGGCTCGCTCCGCATTCCAGTTATGACTACCATACCCCTCCCTCCCCCACCCCGCCTGAGTGAGCAAGAGCACCCTAATCAGCCGTGGCTTTATGCCCCTCCTGTCTGGGTGGGGAAGAGATGCCTGAGGGGGACCTACACACAGAGGTGTGGCCAACCAAACCTGAACCCCAGGAGCTGTGCGAAGAAAGAAGAGAAAGGGAAATCTCTCCCAGCAGCCTCAGGAGCAGCGGATTAAATCTCCACAATCAACTTGATGTACCCTGCATCTGTGGAATACCTGAACAGACAACGAGTCATCCCCAAATTGAGGCGGTGGACTTTGGGAGCAATGGTAGATTTGGGGTTTGCTGTTTGCGACTGATTAGTTTCTGATTTTTATGTTAATCTTAGTTTAGTTTTTAGCACTTCTTACCATTGGTGGATTGGTTTATTGGTTTGGTTGTTCTCTTCTTTTTTCCTTTTTAAAAATTATTTTATTTAATACTTTTTTAAAATTAAAAAAAATTTTTAATGGGTCTTTATTGGAATATAATTGCTTCACAATACTGTTAGTTTCTGTTGCACAACAAAGTGAATCAGCCATATGCATACACACGTCCCCATGTCCCCTCCCTCTTGAGCCTCCCTCCCATCCTCCCTATCCCACCCCTCTAGGTCATCACAAAGCACCAAGCCGATCTTCCTCTGCTATGCTGCTGCTTCCCACCAGCCAACTATTTTACATTCGGTAGTGTATATATGTTGATGCTACTCTCATTTCACCCCAGCTTCACCCTCCCACCCTATGTCCTCAAGTCCATTTTCTATGTCTACCTCTTTATTCCAGCCCTGCAACTAGGTTCATGAGAACCTTTTTTGTTTTTTTTTAGATTCCATATATATGTGTTAGCATACGGTATTTGTTTTTCTCTGACTTACTTTACTCTGTATCACAGACTCTGGGTCCATCCACCTCACTACAAATAACTCAGTTTCATTTCTTTTTATGGCTGAGTAATATTCCACTGTATAAGTGTGCCATGTCTTTATCCATTCATCTGTTGATGGATACCTAGGTTGCTTCCATGTTCTGGCTATCATTGATAGTGCTGTATTGAACATTGTGGTACATGTCTCTTTTAGAATTATGGTTTTCTCAGGGTATATGCCCAGTAGTTGGATTGCTGGGTCATATGGTCGTTCTATTTTCAGTTTTTAAAGGAACCTCCATACTGTTTTCCATAGTGGTTGTATCAATTTACATTCCTTAGATTTTTTGATAATAGGCATTCTGACTGGTGTGAGGTGATACCACATTGTAGTTTTGATTTGCATTTCTCTAATAATTAGTGATGTTGAGCATATTTTCATGTGCCTCTTGGCCATCTGTATGTCTTCCTTGGTGAAATGTCTATTTAGGTCTTCTGCCCATTTTTTACTGGATTGTTTGTTTTTTGGATATTGAGCTCCATGAACTGTTTGTGTATTTTGGAGATTAATCCTTTCCTGTTGTTTCATTTACAAATATTTTCACCCATTTTGAGAGTTGTCTTCTTGTCTTGCTTATGGTTTCCTTTATTGTGTAAAAGCTTTTAAGTTTAATTAAGTCCCATTTGTTTATTTTTGTTTTTATTTCTGTTACTCTAGGAGGTGGGTCAAAAAAGATCTTGCTGTGGTTTATGTCAAAAAATGTTTTTCCTATGTTTTCCTCTAAGGGTTTTATAGTGTCTGGTCTTACATTTATGTCTTTAATCCATTTGGAGTTTATTTTTGTGTATGGTGTTAGGGAGTGTTCTAATTTCGTTCTTTTACATTGTAGCTGTCCAGTTTTCCCAGCACCACTTATTGAAGAGGCTGTCTTTTCTCCATTGTATGTTCTTGCCTCCTTTGTCATAAATTAGGAGCCCATGTGTGCGTGGGTTTATCTCTGGGCTTTCTATCCTGTTCCATTGATCTATATTTCTATTTTTGTGCCAGAACCATACTGTCTTGATTACTGTAGCTTCATGGTATAGTTTGAACTTCGGAAGCCTGATTCCTCCAACTCTGTTTTTCTTTCTCAAGATTGCTTTGTCTCTTCGGGGTCTTTTGTGTTTCCATACGAATTGTAAGATTTTTTGTTCTAATTCTGTGAAGAATACCATTGGTAGTTTGATAGGGATTGCATTGAATCTGTAGATTGCTTTGGGTTGTATAGTCATTTTCACAATATTGATTCTTCCAATCCAAGAACATGGTATATTTCTCCATCTGTTTATGTCATCTTTGACTTCTTTCATCAATGTTTTATAGTTTCCTGAGTAGAAGTCTTTTGCCTCCTTAGACAGGTTTATTCCCAGGTATTTTATTATTTTTGTTGCAATGGTAAATGGGAGTGTTTCCTTAAATTCTCTTTCTGATTTTTCATTGTTGGTGTATAGGAATGCCAGAGATTTCTGTGCATTAACTTTGTGTCCTGCAGCCTTACCGAATTCATTGATTACTTCTAGTAGTTTTCTGGTGGCATGTTTAGGATTTTCTACGTACAGTATCATGTCATCAGCAAACAGTGACAGTTTTATTTCTTCTTTTCCAATTTGGATTCCTTTTATTTATTTTCCTTCTCTGATTGCTGTGACTAGGACTTCCAAAACTATGTTGAATAAGAGTGGTGAGAGTAGACGTCCTTGTCTTGTTCCTGATCTTAGTGGAAATGCTTTCTTTTTTCACCATTGACTATGATGCTTGCTGTAGGTTTGTCATATATGGCCTTCATTATGTTGAGGTAGGTTCCCTCTATGCCTACTTTCTGAAGAGTTTTTATCATAAATTGGTGTTGAATTTTGTCAAAAGCTTTTTCTGCATCTATTGAGATGATCATATGGTTTTTATCCTTCATTTTGTTAATATGGTGTATCACATTGATTGATTTGTGCATATTAAAGAATCCTTGCATTCCTGGCATAAACCCCACATGATCATAGTGTATGATCCTTTTAATGTGCTGTTGGATTCTGTTTGCTAGTATTTTGTTGAGGATTTTTTGCATCTATGTTCATCAGTGATATTTGCTATAATTTTCTTTTTTTGTGATCTTTTTCTGGTTTTGGTATCAGAGTGATGGTCGTTCGTTGCGGAGCACAGGCTCTGGACGCACAGGCTCAGCGGCCATGGCTCACAGGCCCAGCCGCTCCACGGCATGTGGGATCTTCCAAGACTTGGGCATGAACCCGTGTCCCCGGCATTGGCAGGCGGACTCTCAACCACTGCGCCACCAGGGAAGCCGTTTGCTGGAAGATTTTTAATTACGGTTTCAATTTCATTATGTGTGATAGGTCTGTTTATATTTTCTAATTCTTCCTGGTTCTGTCTTGGAAAATTGTACCTTTCCAAGAATTTGTCCATTTCTTCGTGGTTGTCCATTTTATTGGCATATAGTTGTTTGTAGTAGTCTCTTATAATCCTTTGTATTTCTGCAGTGTCATTTGGGATTTCTCCTTTTTCATTTCTAATTCTATTGATTTGAGTCTTCTCCCTTTTTTTCTTGATGAGTCTGGCTAAGGGTTTATCAATTTTGTTTATGTTCTCAAAGAACCACCTTTTAGTTTTATTGATCTTTACTACTGTTTTCTTCATTTCTATTTCATTTATTTCTGCTCTGAACTTTATGATTTCTTTCCTTCTACTGACTTTGGGTTTTCTTTGTTCTTCTTTCTTGAGTTGTTTTAGGCATAGGGTTAGATTGTTTATTTGAGATTTTTCTTGTTTCTTAAGGTGAGATTGTATTGCTATAAACTTCCCTCTTAGAACTGCTTTCACTGCATCCCATAGGTTTTGGGTCATCGTGTTTTCATTGTCATTTTTTTCTATGTAATTTTTAATTTCTTTTTCGATTTCTTCAGTGATCTCTTTGTTATTTAGTAGCGTACTGTATAGCCTCCATGTTTTTGTGTTTTTTACAGTTTTTTTCCTGTAATTGGTTTCCAATCTCGTAGCATTGTGGTCGGAAAAGATGCTTGATACGATTTCAATTTTCTTAAATTTTCCGAGGCTTCATTTGTGACCCAAGATGTGATCTATCCTGGAGAATGTTCCATGTGCACTTGAGAAGAAAGTGTATTCTGCCACTTTGGGGTGGAATGTTGTATAAATATCAATTAGATATTTCTGGTCTATTGTGTAATTTAAAGCTTTGTTTCCTTATTTATTTTCTCTGTGGATGATCTGTCTATTGGTGAAAATGGGGTGTTAAAGTCCACTACTATTATCGTGTTACTGTCAATTTCTCCTTTCATGGTTGTTAGCATTTGCCTTATGTATTGAGGTGCTCCTATATTGGGTGCTTAAACATTTATAATTGTTATATCTTCTTCTTGGATTGATCCTTTGATCATTATGTATTGTCCCTCCTTATCTCTTGTAACAATTTTTATTTTAAAGTCTATATGATCTGATACGAGTATTGCTACTCCAGCTTTCTTTTGATTTCCATTTGCATGGAATATCTTTTTCCATCCCTTCACTTTCAGTCTGTATGTGTCCCTACACTGACCCACCCTGAAGTGGGTCTCTTGTAGACAGCATATATATGGGTCTTGTTTTTGTATCCATTCAGCCAGTCTGTGTCTTTTGGTTGGGGCATTTAATCCATTTACATTCAAGGTTATTAATGATATGTATGTTCCTATTACCATTTTCTTAATTGTTTTGGATTTGTTTCTGTGGGTCTTTTCCTTCTCTTGTGTTTCCTGCTTAGAGAAGTTTCTTTACCATTTGTTGTAAAGCTGGTTTGATGGTGCTGAATTATCTTAGCTTTTGTTCGTCTGAAAAGCTTTTGAATTTTCCATCGAATCTGAATGAGATCTTTGCTGGGTAGAGTAATCTTGGTTGTAGGATTTTCTCTTTCATCACCTTAAGTATATCCTGCCACTCCCTTCCGGCCTGCAGAGTTTCCACTGAAAAATCAGCTGATAACCTATGGGGATTCCTTTGTATGTTATTTTTTGTTTTTCCCTTGCTGCTTTTAATATTTTTTCTTTGAATTTAATTTTTGTTAGTTTGATTAATACGTGTCTTGTTGTGTTTTTCCTAGGGTTTATCCTGTGTGGGATTCTCTGTGCTTCCTGGACTTGATTGACTCTTTTCATTCCCATGTTAGGGAAGTTTTCAACTATAATCTCTTCAAATATTTTCTCTTCTTCTTCTGGGGACTCCTATAATTCGAATGTTGGTGCATTTATTGTTGTCCCAGAGGTCTCTGAGACTGTCCTCAATTCTTTTCATTCTTTCTTCTTTATTCTGGTCCTTGGCAGTTATTTCCACCATTTTAACTTATTTGTTATTCTTCCTCAGTTATTCTGTTATTGATTCCTTCTAGTGTATTTTTCATTTCAGTTATTGTGTTGTTCATCTCTGTTTGTTTGTTCTTTAGTTCTTCTAGATCTTTATTAAACATTTCTTGTATTTTCTCAATCCATGCCTCCATTCTATATCTGAGATTCTGGATCATCTTTACTATAGTTACTCTGAATGCTTTTTCAGGTAGATTGCCTATTTCATCTTCATTTATTTGGTCTTGTAGGTTTTTACCTTGCTCCTTCATCTGTGACATATTTTTTGCTATCTCATTTTATTTTATTTTTTTTATGAGTGGGAGTCTGTTCCTGTCTTACTGGTTGTTTGGCCTGAGGCTTCCAACAGTGGAGTTTGTAGGCTATTGGGTAGAGCTGTGTCTTAGTGCTGAGATGAGGAGCTCCATGAGACCTCACTCTGCTGAATATTCCCTGGGGTCTGAGGTTCTCTGTTAGTCCAGTGGTTCACACTCGGAGCTCCCACCACAGGAGCTTTGGCCCAACCCCAGGCTCGTGAGCCAAGATCCCGCAAGCTGCATGAGGTGGCAAAAAAAAAAAAAAAAAGAGAGAACAATAACAAAGTAAAATATAAAATTAGACTAGGAAACTAACAGATATGTTAGGGAGAACATAAAAATTAAAATATAGATGAGTCAACAACCGGAAGGTACATCAGTACCACAGTAGTAAAAAAGAGGAGGAGGGAAAAGAAAAGAAAAAAAAAAGGTGAGGGCAAAAGGCCTTGGCTGTGGAGGGCAGGGCCTAAGCAAGGGGGAAGTTTGGGTGGTGGGTGGGGCCAATGCTCAGGACCCACAGGGATGGAAAAGGCCCTGGGGGATGTAGGGGGTGGGGCTCAGGCTCAAGGAAAAGATGGGGCCCAGGAGTGCCCTCTACCCCTGGTCTCAGAGGGCAGGGGACCCCACCTGGGAGGCCAGCAGGCTTCCTGGACTCGAGTGGGTGGGACACACGCCCTCCTCTCTTCTCCTGCTCCTCTGGTCTGGGAGGGCCCCTCTCACCTGCCTCTCCTAACCTCCCCGGCCTCCCTCCTATGCCCCCAAGGACCCACGCGGAGGGGACTTTGGAGGGCAGGGGATTGGCCTGGGAGCTCAGTAGGCTCCCCATGCCTGAGTGGGTGGGGCAGTCGCCCTCCACTCCTCTTCCACTTCTCCCTGAGGGCCCCTCCCGACTGCCTCTCCTGATCTCCCTGGCCTCAGGGGTGCCAATCCTGTCTGGCCTCCACTTCTCCTCCTCTCTCAGTCTCCCTACATCCTACCAGTTCACTTTAGAGTTCCTCTGTTCTCCTTGGGTGTCTGAGTCGGCCACAAGCAGCCAGAAGGCGCCCTAGATGTGGGGAGATGCTAACTCCGTATCTTCTCATACCGCCATCTTGACTCCTCTTTAATTTTATTTATTAAAAAAATTTTTTTGTTTTTCTTTCTTTTTTCTCCCTCTTCTTCTGAGCCGTGTGGCTGACAGGGTCTTGGTGCTCTGGCCTGGTGTCAGGCCTGAGCCTCTGAAGTGGGAGAGCCAAGTTCAGGACATTGGACCACCAGACACCTCCTGGCCCCACATAATATCAATTGGTGAGAGCTCTCCCAGAGATCTCCATCTCAATGCTAAGACCCAGCTACCCAACAGCCAGCAAGCTCCACTGCTGGATGCTCCATGCCAAACAATTAGCAAAACAGGAAAACAACTGCACCCATTAGCAGAGAGGCTGCCTAAAATCATAGTAGGTCCACAGACACCCCAAAACACACAACCTGATGTGGCCCTGCTCACCAGAAAGGCAAGATCCAGCCCCACCCACCAGAACATAGGCAACAGTCCCCTCCACCAGGAAGCGTACACAAGCCACTGAACCAACCTCACCCACTAGGGGCAGACACCAAAAGAAACAGGAATTATGAACCAGCAGCCTGTGAAAAGACCCCAAACAAAGTAAGTTAAACAAAATGAGAAGACAGAGAAACACACAGCAGATGAAGAAGCAAGGCAAAAACCCACCAGACGTAACGAAGAAGAAATGGGCAGTCTACCTCAAAAACAATTCAGAGTAATCATAGTGAAGATGATACAAAATCTTGAAAATATAATGGAGAAAATTTGAAAAAACGATTAGCAAGGAACTAGAAGAACTAAAGAGGAAACAAACAATGATGAACAACACAATAAATGAAATTTAAAATTCTCTAGATGGGATCAATAGCAGAATAACTGAGTCAGAAGAACAGATAAGTGACCTGGAAGGTAAAAGAGTGGAAATAACTACCAAGAGCAGAAAAAAGAATGAAAAAATTGAGGACAATCTCAGAGACTTCTGGGACCACGTTAAATGCACCAACATTAGAATTATAGGGGTCCCAGAAGAAGAAGAGGAAAAGAAAGGGACTGAGAAAATACTTGAAGAGATTATAGTTGAAAACGTCCCTAACATGGAAAAGGAAATAGTCAAGCAAGTCCAGAAAGCATAGAGAATCCCATACAGGATAAATCCAAGGAGAAACATGCCAAGACACATATTAATCAAATTATCAGAAATTAAATACAAACAAAATATATTAAAAGCAGCAAGGGAAAAGCAACAGATAACACACAAGGGAGTCTCCATAAGGTTAACAGCTGATCTTTCAACAGGAACTCTGCAAGCCAGAAGGGAGCAGGACATATTTAAAGTGATGAAAGGGAAAAACCTACAACCAAGATTACTCTACCAGGCAAGGATCTCATTCAGATTCAATGGAGAAATTAAAACCTTTAAAGACAAGCAAAAGTTAAGAGAATTCAGCACCACCAAACCAGCTTTACAACAAATACTGAAGGAACTTCTCTAGGCAAGAAACACAAGTGAAGGAAAAGCCCTACAGTAACAAATGCAAAACAATCAAGAAAATGGTAATAGGACCATACATATCAATAATTACCTTAAATGTAAATGGATTAAATGCTCCAAACAAAAGACATAGACTGGCTGAATGGATACAAAAGCAAGACCCGTATATATGCTGTCTGCAAGAGACTCACTTCAGATCCAGTGATACATACAGACTGAAAGTGAGGGGATGGAAATAGATATTCCATGCAAATGGAAATCAAAAGAAAGCTGGAGTAGCAATTCTCATGTCAGATAAAATAGACATTAAAATAAAGACTATTACAAGAGACAAAGAAGGACACTACATAATGATCAAGGGATCAATCCAAGAAGAAGATATAACAATTGTAAATATTTATGCACCCAGCATAGGAGCACCTCAATACATAAGGCAAATGCTAACAGCCATAAAAGGGGAAATTGACAGTAACACAATCATAGTAGTGGACTTTAACACCCCACTTTCACCAATGGGCAGATCATCCAAAATGAAAATAAATAAGGAAACACAAGCTTTAAATGATACATTAAACAAGATGGACTTAATTGATATTTATAGGACGTTCCATCCAAAAACAACAGAATACACTTTCTTCTCAAGTGTTCATGGAACATTCTCCAGGATAGATCATATCTTGGGTCACAAATCAAGCCTTAGTAAATTTAAGAAAGTTGAAATCGTATCAAGTATCTTTTCCGACCACAATGCTATGAGACTAGATATCAATTACAGGAAAGTTTCTGTAAAAAATACAAACACATGGAGGCTAAACAATATACTACTAAATAACTAAGAGATCACTGAAGAAATCAAAGAGGAAATCAAAAAATACCTAGAAACAAATGACAATGAAAACATGATGACCCAAAACCTATGGGATGCTGCAAAAGCAGTTCTAAGAGGGAAGTTTATAGCAATACAATCCTACCTCAAGAAACAAGAAACATCTCAAATAAACAACCTAACCTTACACCTAAAACAATTAGAGAAAGAAGATCAAAAAACCTCAAAGTTAGCAGAAGGAAAGAAATCATAAAGATCAGATCAGAAATAAATGAAAAAGAAGTGAAGGACAGAATAGCAAAGATCAATAAAACTAAAAGCCGCTTTATTGATATTGATAAACCATTAGCAATACTCATCAAGAAAAAAAGGGAGAAGACTCAAATCAACAGAATTAGGAATGAAAAAGGAGAAGTAACAACTGACACTGCATAAATACAAAGAATCATGTGGGATTACTACTACATGCAATTGTATGCCAATAAAATGGACAACCTGGAAGAAATGGACAAATTCTTAGAAAAGCGCAACCTTCCCTGACTGAACCAGGAAGAAAGAGAAAATATAAGCAGACCAACCACAAGCACTGAAATTGAAACTGTGATTAAAAATCTTCCAACACACAAAGACCCAGGACCAGATGGCTTCATAGGCGAATTCTATCAAACATTTAGAGCAGAGCTAACACTTAATCTTCTCAAACTCTTTGAAAATATAGCAGAGGGAGGAACACTACCAAACTCATTCTACGAGTACACAAAAATAAACTCAAAATGGATTAAAGAACTAAATGTAAGGCCAGACACCATAAAACTCTTAAAGGAAAACATAGGCAGAACTCTCTATGACATAAATCACAGCAAGATCCTTTTTGAACCACCTCCTAGAGAAATGGAAATTAAAACAAAAATAAACCTAATGAAATTTTAAAACCTTTGCAGATTAAAGGAAACCATAAACAAGACATAAAGACACCCTGAAAGGGAACCCTCTTGAACTGTTGGTGGGAACGTAAATTGATACAGCCACTATGGAGAACAGTATGGAGGTTCCTTAAAAAGCTAAAAATAGAACTACCATATGACCCAGCAATCCCACTACTGGGCATATACCCTGAGAAAACCATAATTCAAAAAGAGACATGTACCACAATGTTCATTGCAGCTCTATTTACAATACCCAGGCCATGGAAACAACCAAAGTGACCATCAACAGATGAATGGATAAAGAAGATGTGGCACATATATACAATGGAATATTACTCAACCATAAAAAGAAACGAAACTGAGTTATTTGTAGTGAGGTGGATGGACCTAGAGTCTGTCATACAGAGTGAAGTAAGTCAGAAAGAGAAAAACAAATACCAGATGCTAACACATATATATAGAATCTAAAAAAAAAAAAGTTTATGAAGAACCTAGGAGCAGGACAGGAATAAAGACGCAGATGTAGAGAATGGACTTGAGGACACACGGAAGGGGAAGGGTAATCAGCCACAAAGTGAGAAAGCAGCATGGACTTATATATACTATCAAATGTAAAATACATAGCTAGTGGGAAGCAGCTACATAGCACAGGGAGATCAGCTTGGTGCTTTGTGACCACCTAGAGGGGTGGGATAGGGAGGGTGGGAGGGAGACGCAAGAGGGAGGAGATAGGGTGATATATGTATAACTGATTCACTTTGTCATAAAGCAGAAACTAACCATTGTAAAGCAATTATACTCCAGTAAAGTTGTTTAAAAAATAAAATAAAATAAAGTGCAAGACCTGAAGATTCTCACTGGCTGTAGTTTAGTTTTGTGTTCCTGGCACATTGTTCAACTTGGAAAGAAACAAAAGAGGTTACTCAGTGCTCTTGCCATATAGTGCTGAGCTCGACTTTCTATTGTTTGGGCTATTTACAGTTCTGTAGAAGTGGAGGTGAATTTATATATCTGGTATACAAATAATTTCTGTCCGGTGGAGCAGATAATCCCAAAGGTTATAGTATGGCGTTTTGGACATTAACTAGTTTTATATATAACCCAGCAATCTTATACTATCATTGTTAAAAATACCCAGTTTCTCAAATGCTCTTTGGACAGGTTTTAAAATCAATTAGAAATTCATAAGGAAAAGAAAAAAGGAAACTTCACTCTGTGACAGACCATGTGAATAGGTTAAACAAACTACAAACTGAAAGAGAATATTTGCAAACCACATATCTAGCAAAGACTTGTATCTAGAATATATAAAAATAAAAACTCAACACTAAAAGTATCCCCATTAATATCCAATTAGAAAATGGGTCAAAGTCATGAACAGATATTTTACTGAAGATGGTAAATAAGGACATCAAAAGATGTTCACCATCATTAGCTATTAAGGAAATTCCAAATAAAACCACAATGAGATATTACTATACACCTATCAGAATGGTGAAAATAAAACGTAGTGACAACACTAAATGCTCGCGAGGAATGCAGAGAAGCTGAATCACTCTTACACTGCTGGGAGAATATAAAATGTCACAGCCCTCTGGAAAATAGTTTAGTAGTTTTTCAGAGAAGTAAACACACAAATACCTTAAGATGTAGCAATTCTATTCTTGGGCATTTACCCCAGAGAAATGAGAATTTATGTCTAAATGAAAACCTGTACACAAATGTTCACAGGAGCATTATCCAGAATAGCCCCAAAAGTCCTTCAGCGGTTGGATGATTCGACAAACTGTGACACAGCCATACCATGAAATACTACTCAGCAAAAAAAAGAGAAAAGCTACCGATACACGTGACAACTTGGATTGATTTCTAGGGAGTTATGCTGCGTGAAAAAAAAAAAAAGCCAGTCCTAAAAGGTTACATACAGTATGATTCTATTTATTTAACATTTAAATGTTAACATTTAACATTCCAATACTTAATACATATTTTTAACATTTTGAACTTTTAACATTCTATGTTTTAAATTATTTAACAAATTTAAACATTTATTTAACTTATTTAATATAACATTTTCGAAATGGAGAACATAATAGTGGTCTTCAGGGTAGGGATCAGGAGGGTGGGTGGGAGACTAGGGAGGTAGGTGTGGGTATAAAAGAAAACAGGAGGGATGCTTCTTACTTACTGTTCTGTATTTTGCTTGTGATGGTGGATACATGAACCTACAGGTGTGATAAAAATTATATAGAACTAAACACACACACGCAAATGAGTACAATAAAGTAAGAAATTCAGGGAATTCCCTGGCTATCCAGGACTCAGCCCTTTCACTGCCAGGGCACCAAGATCCCACAAGCTGCATGTTGCGAACAAAAAATAAAACAAACAAAAACCCCAAAAATACTTTTTAAAAAATCTGCACAAAATCCATGGATTATATCAGTGTCGATATCCTGGATGTGATAATTGCGTGTGAGAATACACTTATCTCAACTAACATTTCAGCTAAAATAACAATAGGTGCTCTCTGTGGAAAATATAGAAAATAAAGAAAAAGGAAAAAGAAGAAAAAATAATTCTCGGTTTCATCACTTAAAAAAAAACCATTAAGACTCTAAAGTATATCCTTCTAGCCTCTTTAAAATTTATATTGAAAATATCAGTATTAAAAAATATCAGTATTGGGACTTCCCTGGCAGTCCAGTGATTAAGACTCTGTGCTCCCAATGCAGGGGGCACGGGTTTAATCTCTGGTTGGGGAACTAAGATCCCACATGCTGCTCTGGGCGGCCAAAAAGAAAAAAAAAAAAAAAAAAACTGTAAAAAACATCAGTATTAAACTTTATAAGCCAGTGTTTTTGTTTTGTTTTGTTTTTTAACATCTTTATTGGAGTATAATTGCTTCACAATGGTGTGTTAGTTTCTGCTCCACAACAAAGTGAATTAGCTATACATACACATATGTCCCCATATCTCCTCCCTCTTGCATCTCCCTCCCTCCCACCCTCCCCATCCCACCCCTCTAGGTGGTCACAAAGCACTGAGCTGATCTCCCTGTGCTATGCGGCTGCTTCCCACTAGGTATTTTACTTTTCCTAGTGTCTGTATGTCCATGCCACTGTCTCACTTTGTCCAGTTTACCCTTCCCCCTCCCCGTATCCTCAAGTCCATTCTCTAGTAGGTCTGCATCTTTATTCCCGTCTTGCCCCTATGTTCTTCTGATCATTTGTTTCTCTTTTCTTTTCTTTTTTTAGATTCCATATATATGTGTTAGCATAGGGTATTTGTTTTTCTCTTTCTGACTCACCTCCCTCTGTATGACAGTCTGTAGGTCCATCCACCTCACTACAAATAACTCAGTTTCGTTCCTTTTTATTAAGCCAGTGTTTTAACTTAATATACTGTGAGCAGTTTTCCATATGATTATACAGTCTCCTAAAACATTATTTTTAATGACTACATATTATCCTCTCATATGGAAAAACCACAATCTATTTACTGAATCCCTTGGTTTGTCCTTCTTAGTCTGTTGTGAGAAATGTTCAATGAGTATGTTTGCAGATAAACCTTTGGCCACTTCTCTGATTATTTCCCTCAGATAAATTTTTTTTCAAGATAATCTGCTCATTGTCTTTATTCTCAAATACAAATGTGTCTCAAAATATGGAGTCAGGTTCTTTTGGGAACATATATTCATTAGCATGGGAGAGTTATCTTCTTTTTTTTGGCTGCGCTGGGTCTTACTTGTGGCACGCAGGATCTTCATTGCATCATGTGAACTTTTAGTGGTGGCATGCATGCGAGATCTAGTTCCCTGACGAGGGGTTGGACCCAGGCCCCCTGCATTGGGAGCGTGGAGTCTTACCCAGTGGACCACCAGGGGAGTCCCTGGGAGAGTTATCTTGATTCTTTAGACCAATCTAAGTTCCCTCAGATAATTTTAAGAAGTAGAATTACTGTTCGAAGGGTATAAGCATTTTTAAGGCCTTTGACACATCACTTAAATGCTCTGAAGAAAATTTGTAGCAAAATACACTCTTATTAACAGTCACTGAAAATATTTATTCCCCAAACCTTCTCAAATAATGAAGAGTATAATTTATTAAAAGTTGATTCCTTTTGATAAAATTTGATAAGAGAAATATAGCAGCTCATTTAAAATTTTCATGTTCCTTGGAATATTAGTCCAAATAAAAATTTTTGATATATTAGCCATTAATATTCTTCTTTTGGGAATTGACCTTCCATGTCCTTTATCCATTTTTTTTTGTTTCATTGTGCACTGTATTTTCCTATTGATGTGTAAATGAGCTTTATATGTTAAGGCTCTTAACCCCATATGCAACATCTTTTACAAATATTTATTTTAATTTAAAAAATTTTTAATTAAGCCATTTCTTTGTAGCTTCTTCCTTTTGTTTCAAGCTTATTAAGTCCTTTCTCATCCCAATGGCTGATTAATAGTTATATTTATCATCCATATTTGTTTTTTATCATTTTATAATTTCAGTTTGATTTTACACTTAACTCTTTAATCTACTTGGGTTTGGTGTAAATTATAAAGAATAAGTCTGACAACTTTTCTTATTGTTAACCATTTGTCTCACCACTATTTTTTGGGTGGCTAAGCATTTCTTCCCAAACTTTAAATCTCAGTTTTCTCAGATACTAAATTCTTGTGTGTTTTGGGATTGCTTTCAAAGATTTCTATTCTGTTCCATTGTTCTGTTTACTGTTGCAGTAGTTTCACTTTGTTTTATTGATTGTATTGATGAATTGTATTTATATATTATAATATATAATTATATATATTACAATATATTATATTCTATATTTCCTGGAAATACAAGCCTTCATTTTATTGCTGTTCTTTTAAAAGTTTTCCTGACTATTTTCACCATTTATATATATAATATATTCACCAATATATTTGGCAGATTTTTTTGCTGACTCGAGCATCCAACTAAACATATATATAGGTATAACCTATGCTTAGATTTCTTCAACTGCTGTTTGTAATAGGGAACATCTATTGAGTGCTTGTGCCAAGCAGTGTTCTCAGTGTTTTGATATGCATCAACTCATTTAATGCTAGCAGTAACCCTATCAGGTGGGTACTCTTTCTGCGTTTTATAGAAGAGAAAATGGAAGCACAGAGAGGTGAAGTAAACTTGCCCAAGGTCACAAAGCCAGCCTGTGGCTCAGCTAGCTGTTGCATATAATACACTCACTAAATCCAGGCAGTTGGCTCCAGAGCTCACTATCTGTCAAACAGTTTAGCAGGGATTCATGTTATCTCGATTTTTTGCTTTAAACTGGAAATACTAGTATAATGGGATAAGCCTTTGAGACACCATGATGCCTAAAACCACTGTTCAAATCAGCTTCGTATGCATATTCTGTAGCAATATATTGTTTCCCTTTAAAGTGATGAAAGGTGGAACTTTCTTTAAATTATAAAATAGTGCTAAGAGTGCTGAATCTTAACAAAGGAGAAAAGAAGAGGCAGCCAACTATTACCAGAAGGGTCTTGGACTGGGCAAGAGGGAAACAAGGTTTCTAGTCCTTGTTTTGTTGCTAACAAGCTTCCCCCCACCTAAAATATCTTCCTAACTAGTCTGTAACTCTGGCTAAAATTCCACTTTTAGAGATTGATTACTCCAGGTTAACTTTCTAAGACGTAACTAGCTCTAGTGACATAATACTTGTCAGGGTATGGACTATCTATACTGTGGTGTGATTTCACTTGCTCCTAACTAAGAAACGAGCCCCGACATAATAGGAGGTGTTGTGGTCCCACAGGGAAATGAGAATAAAAGGCAGTGCTACTCTGGAGCCTGGAGGGAAGGGGGGCTGTGAGAGGAAGGTATACGGGGTGGGAGACCACAGTTGACAAAAGCAGGCAGTTGGAGAATAGCCTCAGGTGACAGAGGGTGGTGAGAGAGGAGGTTGGGAGGAGGAAGAGGGTCCTGTGGAGAGGATGTGGGGAGGGCCTCCTCTACTGGAGGTTCTCCCAGGACTGATGACGGGTGGAGCTGAGCATTCTAAAAGGAAGACTTCCTCTGGGGATCAGGGAGGGAGGGAGGGAATGTGAAAAAAGAGTCCACACCCTTGACATTCATCCAGAGGCTCTGAGGTTCATTGGAAAAGATGCATGAGAAGTTATGTCTAAGGGCATGCAAACATACACACAGCACCATAAAAGGAGACAGCTTTTTAGACTTTCTTCAGATCCTCAGGCCTGTGAATTTCTTCAACAAAGTTCTCAGAACATCATGCCTTTAACAACCCTTCCCCCATTTGTCACTGCCTCAGTTGTGCTGACCTTGAATTCCAATATCAGGGAAAAAAGGTGTAGCTCACCTTTTATGTGAATGCTTACTAGCTCACACAGACCCTTTTTCTTTCTTTTTGTTTTATGGCGTTGTGAGTAGAACAATTTTAGTGGTTCTGCTGATTGTCAGAGCAATGAATGCTTACTGTAAAAAATCAATGACATAGAAAATGAAGAAAGTGAGATTCTCTTCTCAACCTACACATTGTAGTGGGTCTCTTCCAGATTTTTCAAAATTGTATCACACAGTTCTGCCATCGGCATTTTTCCTTAGCATAATACTGTGGATACCTCTTTGTGTCAACAGATGTAGCACTCCATCAACTTTATTAATCGTTCCATAGTATTCCACTATATTTGCTGTACCATAATTTATTCAACAAACCCAGCTGATGGACATTTAGGTCATTACAATTTCTTTCTATTATACATTATCCTTGAACTGATTGCTCCCAAAGTATTAATTTCTTAAGAAAATATTTACTAAACCAAATCACACACATATTAAATTTTACTACATATTTTTTTATCTATGGTTCTTGTTTATGTCCTTTGCCATGACTTTTGGTCATGTTCAGCTTTTATCGGGAATCATTTTAAACTTCTCCTATTGTTCCTGACTGCATTTCACATTTGGTAGAACATTTATTAGGTTAATAGGGGACTGAGAAATTCTCAAATTTAGGGGCATCTTTTATTCTTTAGATCTTAAAGAAATATTTCTAGGAGCATCAGACATCAAGATACTGGAACATGAGAAATGTACATGAAAAGACTACCGCAACAGAGGAGTGAAGCTCTATGTGCTCGGTGTTCATTGTCATATAATTAAATCTGCCTTAAGATTGATTTGGTGCAAATGAGTTAGGGAGACGTGTACTTTTTTAGGCTTGATTATCTTGAACCACATGAGAGAATCTGGTTCAGAGCTTCTGAGACCAATGACTGCCCTTCCCCTTTGTGCTGTACACATGGTCTTGGGTGTAATCTCTTCCTGGGTTACTTAGCTGCATTTTCTTCCTCAGTGCCTATTATACATTTAAACCTTGCCAGACTTAATAAATGAGAGCTGGCGAATAGTAGAAGCCCAACCAAGACCACGTGGATGGCACCTGGGCAGATCTGTTGGTCACACTCAAAGAGTAGCAGCATAAGGTAAGAGTAAATTAGCATGTGTTATGCTCAGTTCATGGACTGCAGGCTGAGCTGGACTGGACGGAGAATCAGGCCATGGTGCCTATTTTAAAATCAATAGGAGAGGGCTTCCGGGAAGATGGCGGAAGAGTAAGACGCAGAAATCACCTTCCTCCTCACAGATACACCAGATATACATCTACACGTGGAATAACTCCTACAGAACACCTACTGAACGCTGGCAGAAGACCTCAGACCTCCCAAAAGGCAAGAAACCCCCCACGTACCTGGGTAGGGCAAAAGAAAAAAGAATTAACAGAGATAAAAGAATAGGGACAGGACCTGTACCAGTGGGAGGGAGCTGTGAAGGAGGAAATGTTTCCACACACTAGGAAGCCCCTTCGCGGGCGGAGACTGCAGGTGGTGGAGGGGAAAAGCTTCGGAGCCGCGGGGGAGAGCAGAGCAACAGGGGTGCGGAGGGCAAAGCGGGGAGATTCCTGCACAGAGGATCGGTGCTGATCGGCACTCACCAGCCCAAGAGGCTTGTCTGCTCACCCGCCGGGGTGGGCGGGGCTGGGAGTTGTGGCTTGGGCTTCGGTTGGAGCGCAGGGAGAGGATACGCTAAGGCTGCTGCTGCCGCCACCAAGAAGCCTGTGTGCGAGCACAGGTCACTATCCACACCCCCCTTCCGGGGAGCCTGTACAGCCCGCCACTGCCAGGGTACCGTAATCCAGGGACAACCTCCCCAGGAGAACGCACGGCGCGCCTCAGGCTGGTGCAACGTCACGCCGGCCTCTGCCGCCGCAGGCTTGCCCCGCACTCCATGCCCCTCCCTCCCCCCGGCCTGAGTGAGCCGGAGACCCCGAATCAGGGGCTCCTTTAACCCCGTCCTGTCTGAGCGAAGAACAGACACCTTCCAGCGACCTACACGAAGACGTGGGGCCAAATCCAAAGCTGAGCCCCTGGGAGCTGTGAGAACAAAGAGAAAGGGAAATCTCTCCCAGCAGCCTCAGAAACAGCGGATTAAAGCTCCACAATCAACTTGATGTCTGTGGAATACATGAACAGACAACGAATCGTCCCAAATTGAGGAGGTGGACTTTGAGAGCAAGATTTATGCTGTATAGCTTTGCTTCCACCATTTGTCCCAGGGTTCTATCCGTCCGTTTTTTGTTTTTAATTTTTTTCTTCTTTTTTTCCTTAATAATTGTTTTTTTATTTTAATAACTTTATTATATTTTATCTTCTTTATTTTATTTTACTTTCCCTTCTTTCTTTTTTTCCTTCCTTCCCTCCTTTCTTTCTTTCTTTCTTTCCTTCTTTCTTTCCACTTGTACTAATTCTTTCTTTCTACTTTTTCTCCCTTTTATTCTGAGCCGTGTGGAAGAAAGGCTCTTGGTGCTGCAGGCAGGAATCAGTGCTGTGCCTCTGAGGTGGGAGAGCCAACTTCAGGATACTGGTCCACAAGAGACCTCCCAGCTCCACATAATATCAAACGTCGAAAATCTCCCAGAGATCTCCATCTCAACACCAGCACCCAGCTTCACTCAACGACCAGCAAGCTACAGTGCTGGACATCCTATGCCAATCAACTAGCAAGACAGGAACACATTTTTTCAGCCAGGAGTTAGTGCTGTGCCTCTGAGGTGGGAGAGACAACTTCAGGACACTGGTCCACAAGAGGGCTCCCAGCTGCACATAATAGAAAACGGCAAAAATCTCCCAGAGATCTCCATCTCAACACCAGCACCCAGCTTCACTCAACGACCAGCAAGCTACAGTGCTGGACATCCTATGCCAATCAACTAGCAAGACAGGAACACAACCCCACCCATTAGCAGAGAGGCTACATAAAATCATAAAGTCCACAGATACCCCTCAAAAGTTGAGAGAGTTCAGCACCACCAAACCAGCTTTACAACTGCTAAAAGAACTTCTCTAGGCAAGAGCACAAGAGAAGGAAAACACCTACAATAATGAACCCCAAACTTCATGGAAAATTCTCCAGGATAGATCATATCTTGGGTGACAAGTCAAGCCTTGGTAAATTTAGAAAATTGAAATTGTTTCAAGTATCTTTTCTGACCACAGCGCTATGAGACTAGATATCAATTACAGGAAAAGATCTGTAAAAAATACAAACACATGGAGGCTAAACAATACACTAGTTAATAAGGAAGTGATCACTGAAGAAATCAAAGAGAAAATTTTAAAATACCTAGAAACAAATGACCATGGACACACGATGACCCAAAATCTATGGGATTAATCAATAGAATTAGAAATGAAAAAGGAGAAGTAACAACTGACACTGCAGAAATACAAAAGATCATGAGAGATTTTACAAGTAACTATATGCCAATGAAATGGAAAACCTGGAAGAAATGGACAAATTCTTAGAAATGTACAACCTTCCAAGACTGAATCAGGAAAAAATAGAAAATATGAACAGACCAATCACAAGCACTGAAATTGAAACTGTGATTAAAAATCTTCCAACAAACAAAAGCCCAGGACCAGATGATATCAACAGCGCATTAAAAGGATCATCCTCCATGATCAAGTGCAGTTTATCCCAGGAATGCAAGGATTCTTCAATATACGCAAATCAATCAATGTGATAAACCATAATAACAAATAGAAGGAGAAAAACCATATGATCATCTCAATAGATGCAGAGAAAGCTTTCGAAAAATTCAACACCCAGTTATGATTAAAGCCCTCCAGAAAGTAGGCATAAAGGGAACTTTCCTCAACATAATAAAGGCCATATATGACAAACCCACAGCCAACATCATCCTCATTGGTGAAAAACTGAAAGCATTTCCACTAAGATCAGGAACAAGACAAGGTTGCCCACTCTCACCA
>NW_020175662.1:78841-123585 GCF_003031525.2 Neophocaena asiaeorientalis asiaeorientalis | reverse complement strand
CCACTACTGGGCATATGCCCTGGAAAACCATAATTCAAAAAGAGTCATGTACCAAAATGTTCATTGCAGCTCTATTTACAATAGCCTGGAGATGGAAACAAGCTTAGTGTCCATCATCGGATGAATGGATAAAATTCATTGTAAAGCAATTATACCCCAATAAGGATGTTAAAAAAAATTAAATTAAATTTTAAAAAAATCAATAGGAGAAGTAAAGAAAAGAGAGAAAGAAATAGAAAATGTGCTGAGTCAGGGGAGGAGGGTCTTCAAAATCTCAGTCAAAAGTTTGATTATTCTTGACAGTGTTGAGGTGGGGCTGCCGAAGAAAGTCACGAATTCAAGTAATGGCAACCCAACAAATATGTGCCTAACATCAGCTGCATCTTCTGTCTTCCCAGGAAGACTTCATAAATCTGTGCATCTTTGCTTCTTACGGCCCTCTCTTTCTTTCTCTTCTTCTTGCTCCTTCTCCGTCCTTCCTTCTTCCCATTTTAGGTGCTGAAAATCCAGTGGCAAATGAGACCTATATTGCTCCATTCTCTCTGTGCATACCTTCTCCCTTGCATACAAACTGTCTCGGGCTTTCTCCATTCTAAAGAATTTCTTCCTTCAACTATGTCCTCCCTTTTGGGGGAATAGTTTATACCATAGTAAAAACTTCCTTATGCATTCACTCTTTAACCAGACTTTGCCACTAGAGCCTTTTTTGAAGTTATGGTTTCAAATGTCCCAAGTGATATGATGGCCATTCCAGGATATTCAGCACAGAAACAGCTTCATATGTGAGAACTCTCCTATTCATGAGGATTGGTGGAGGCAGACTTCTTTGGCCTTTTATGAACGTTGAAGATGATCAGACTTGTCTTTCTCCTTGTTAGAGTGTAAGTACATGATCTAAGTTTGGCCAACAGGATTGGCCAAAATTGCAGAAGGAAGTTTGATTTTGGAGAGCATGAAGCAAGAACACAACGTCAGTTAGAGATTAGTCATAACAGGAGGGGTGACATTGAAGTTTCTGGTGAATGCAGTGAATACCTCAGAGTGGGGAAGCTAGTGGCAATGTCTTCACCAGACAATTTCTTGGGCAAGACCCCAGCCATGTTCCTTGATTCCCCAGTTTCTCTGGTTTCCTGCCAGTGTTCTCAGTCTGGTTCTCTTGAGTTATCCAATATTCTTTCAATACACCTTATTCTGCTGAAGTTAGCCAGAGTTGGTTTGTATTGTTTCTTGCTAAGAAACCTGTCCTCATCACCATGCAAAGGCCCATTCTCAGTAGCACCCTCCCTTAGCTCTTTGCAGGATTTGAAACTAAATCCTCTCCCTCATGAAATGTCTCTTATGTTGTCTTTAGTGACCATATGCTTCCTGAATATCCTCCTTTCTCTCTCACTGATCCTTCTCTATCATCTTCCCTCACTCTGCCCTGGCTCTTCATTTCTCTCTTTAAGGTGTTTCCAATGATCTAACCTTTCCTCTGACTTCAATGAATCTTTAAACTTAGCCTATAGTCCATGGGACATCTCAACCTTTATGTTCTGTCAGTACCTCATCACTGTCGGCCCCGACCTCTATTTTCTTGGTAATCTGATGCCAAACCTCAGAAGTATTGTTGATTCTTCCTTCTCCCTTAGCCCTGACATTAATTTTCATGTTAAGACTTTTCTTGCAGCCTGATGAGCTCATGGGGGAAGAAATGTTTTCCTTTCAGGGTCTTACAGCGTTGTCCATAGAGAGGCTGTGGTGCTAGATGAACTCTAACATCTGTTTCCACTCTTACATTCCACTGTTGTACTCATGGCAGTGCTGCAGTGGATGCCGCCTCCTGCTGTCATTCTTTCTGTATCCACTGTCACCTTTGCCATGAGGCCCTCGGTTTGCAATCTAGGGAGCATCAAGTGGTGGTTCCAAGCACAGGTTCTGGAATTAGGCATATCGGGTTCAGACTCTGGTTCTGCCTCCACTACTTATAAGCTGTAACCTTGGGCAAATTGCTTACCTGCTCTGAGCTTCATTTCCCATTTTGAATGGAAATAATAATAGGCCTTTCCCAATAGGGTTGTTGTTGGCATTAATCACACTTGTCAAGTGCTATGCCTGGAATCTAATAAATGCGAAATAAATGCTAGCTGTGATTAATTCTTCCTTAGACAGTCACAGTGGCCTCCCAATTGTCTTGCCATCATCAGAATATCCTCCTATATTTGTCCTACTTAATCAAACCTCATTTAATACAGTTGTATAACTTTAATATACTGAATAATAATTTTTAAAATCCTCCAGAAAATGAATTGTTTTTTATGTCCCAAAATAATTCTCAATAACTCCAAATAATTTACCTTGTCATGACCTTGCTTTTAAGTGACTCAGTCTCTCAGTTTCCTAATTCCCTACTCCCAAGAGAAGAGCACATTTTCGTGTGCCCGGCCATAGCAGGGACAGACAGCTGGCAACCCTATAAGTGAGCTAGCCCTAATCAAGTGGATATATGTGGTCCAATCAACTCCAACCAGAAGGTGAAACCACGTGATATACTGCCCAGTCAGCTAGGGCTGTAGGTGGATCAGGTTCCCTTAGAAGGGACTGTGGGTGGGCAGGAAATGACTGACGTCTCTGGTCCAGCAATACTCTTCTCTGCTCTATCCCATTGCTACCTATAGTATTCCTACTCATACTTCCAAACCCAGTTCAGTACCACCTCTTTCATGAAGTGTTTGTGATCCTCTCAGTCAAATGTGACATCTGTTTCATTTCACCGCCCACATGTTGGTTTGCATCTCTGTATGGCCGTCATCATATCCTGTCTCCTGTTATAAGGTCCTTGTTTCTTACACTCATACACACAGATCCTCTAACAGCAACTGGACTGTATGCTACTCAAAAGCAGCTTCATATTTTCAATGTATCAAATATAATTGACAACCGATTTGCTTAGGGTCCTCCAACATCAGTGAACCCTGGACCATCTGCATAAAAACCACCTATTGCACCTGTTACAATGCAGACTCTTTGACCCTGTCCTAGAGTTAATGCATTAGAATGTGGAGAGAGGGTGAGGCCCGGGAATCTGCACTCTAATGAGTCCCCTCCAAGAAATAACTATATTCACAATTGTCTGGATTCTGCACTGTAGCATTTACCCCAACGAGTATCAGCAGCTTCCCATTATAAACCATAAAAAGAACCATGTCTAGCTCTGACCAAAGCAAGATGGCTCCCACAGCCAAAGCAAACATACACCTCTTCTATCCAGCTCTTGCCACTAATCTGGACCTCACAGACCTTATGCCCTGTCTTCACCACAGCCTGTGAAGAGACTCTGATGGTTTTTCTCATGCTGAGAGCAGCTGCTGTTGCTCATGGCACTTTTGTAATTGTAGCTCAAGAGAAAAACCTGAGAATGATAATGCCTTGGGCTCCTCTTCTGGGTGCCGAACAGTGAGATGGAAATGCTCAGCCTTGCACTCTACCGCCCTGCTGACCAAACACAAACCTTGTGGCTTCTCAGTAAGGTTACCAGGATAGCAGGTGACTGGAGTGTGTGTGTGTGTGTGTGTGTGTGTGTGTGTGTGTGCGCGCGTATACAGGCACCATCTGCTTCATGCAGTATAGATGGGAAATCCTCTGTGCCTTAAGCTGGAGCTTAGGCTTTAGGGCAGGGGTTCTCTCCTTAGCTGCTCATTAGAATCACTTGGGCAGTTTTAAAAAATCCTTATTCCCTGGCTGTATCCCAGACCAATTAAGTCAGAATCTCTGGGGATGAGATCTGGCATCCAAACTTTTTAACAGCTCCACAGCCATTCCAGTGTGCAGGCAAGTTGTAAAGCCTCTACTCAAGTGAAAGTTAATGTATTAGTTAACCCACAGAAAATATAACCTCCACTCAATTTTGTCATTATCAGGTGGAAGCCAGGACATCTTATGCTGAAGCACCTACCAACTGAAACGTGGCAAAATTCTGACACTGCCGGCTGTGGACCGGTGGTTTTCTCAGTCCCAGGTAAAGCATCTCACCAACGGAATTCTAATTCTGTTAGACAACTGAATTTTACTACTGGTGCTCTGAACAACTCATCCCTTAGTAAAATGGAAAAAGCCTTTTGTCAGAGAGGTTACTTGAACCAGTTGGGCTGTCAGGGCTCTCCATTCTACCTGCAGGTTCACAAATCTGTGTGTATGTGCATTTGTGTGTGCATTTGTGTGTTTTCATACGCTTTGTTTTCAAAGTGGTTGTTACTGAATTTGACAGTAAAGAAGACAAGGAAGGAGTGATGGAGTACTGCCATACAGTCTTGTCTGTTTCTATCTGCCACAATGATTTTTCAATGGCATCGTGGCATTTAATAAGCCCTTTTTTGCTAAGTACTATATGGATATCATCTCACTGAATTTCAACAACTCTGTGAGATAGGTATTATTCTCCATCTATAGATGGAAATTGAAGAGCATAGAGATTAAACTTGCCTGAAGATTTGAATCCAAATCTATCTGACTTCAGGGTCCAGGCTCTTAGCCACATTGTACTGCCTCTTAGAGCATTTCTGTGATCATCCACCTGCTCCTTATCCAATGTCAAGTATTAATAAAATGTTCTTTTTACCTTAATGGATACCAGAAATTATCTTTACAGATCAGACCCACAATGACAGTTTATGGATCTCTGTAGAAGCACAATGATCAAAGCTGCTAAGGCAGTGCTATGCCCAAGTTGGGTGATTAATAAATGTTTGTTGATGAATGGTTGAATGGATGAATGATGGATAAATCAATATGTGGATGGATAAATAATGAGATATCTTATGGTAATCTACACTATCCTTCTTATTAGATTAAGCTCCTTGAGGGGAGGACTATGTATTGTTAACTGCTGACTCTGTGCCTAGCATAGTACCTGGCATTCACCAAGTGTTCATGTAAGTACAGGAAGAAGTAGGTACAGGCCACTGAATCTAAAAATATTCTGTTGTCAGATTGTATTTGTATTTCAATATCTTTCCATTGAGTGAGAAGGCCTAAGTCTTACCTAAATCCAGGAAAAAAGGGTACCAAAGACGTGACTGAAAATTGAAAAATATAGGGACCTTCTTCGTGTTGCCTCTATAAAAGAAGCATCTGTCCATTACATTTCCATATGTTTCTCTACATTTGGAAAATGCAAATTTTTAAATATCTTTTCCACTTTGATTTTATTTCTCAGTGTTGGGTATGCAAAGTTTCAGCGTTAGCCTCATGAGAGCTACAATCACAGTGTGTTTCATCTATAGGAAGGGAAGTGGGATTCTGTTTAGCATATAAAGAGTTTATGAAATCCAATAAGCTCCATATGGCTCAGGGTTGGGAAGTGAACAAGTTCTCTTTCTTGCTCTCCGGAGCCACTTTCAGACTCTTCCTCTCCATCTACACTCTTATAAAAAGCTCTTCTCTAAGGTTCACCCTGTACAGACTACACCATGCCTACCCCTTTGCTTCCTGCTCACACTGACTGAGGGACTGCTTTACAGCCCTCCTCTCCACGTTGCTTCCACCATTACCCTTGAAGATCTCATTATGCGAGGGCATGACCCATCCAAAATCCTTGCATCTCAGTTCCTTAACCTCCTGATTCCTGATGATCTCCTCCATTCCTCCACAGCCATCCATGGCCACACCCTGCTCCTTTATACCACCAGAAACTCAACACCTCACAAATCACAACTTTTAACATCCCATTTCTCAGCCACAACCTCCTCTTTCCAGCTTTCCTTCTTGGCCTCATTGAGCTTTTTCTCTTTTTTTAAAATTTAATTTTTATTTTATATTGGGGTATAGTTGATTTACAATGTTGTGTTGGTTTCAGGTGTACAGCAAAGTGGTTCAGTTATACATATATCCATTCTTTTTCAGATTCTTTTCCCATATAGGTCATTATAGAATATTGAGTTGAGTTCCCTGTGCTGTACAGTAGGTCCTTGCTGATTATCTCTTTTATATATAGTAGTGTATATATGTTAATCCCATCATCGAGCATTTTCAATCCATGGATCCTTTCATCTTTTTATTTTTTTTTTCATCATACCCTTTTGCCCTCCCTACCCTGACACCAGCTTAGATTCCTAGGCCATCATTACAATTATCCTATTGCAAATATGCTGGGTTCACTTGGCCTCTTCTTTCACAGCATCTGACCCCAGTCCTGAATGAACTCCATCATCCACCTCCTGTGTCAATGCCTGAGCAACTGAGTGTTGTCATAAAAATCACAAAACCAATCTGGATTCGTATCACAATACTCTTCTTCAATTTTGCAGAAGAAATTTATACATTTCACCTTTAAAAAATCTTACTATGGGGAATTACACAGTGATACAAAATCTGACATACTAAATCAAGGGATATTTTGAAATATTGATATCAGAGAAGCTTTCTTTTGAATTAAGGCACCATAAACTCATAATAGGGATTCATGTCTTTATAACATATTTCCATTAAGAGTGAAGCCTAGTTTTAGAAATGGGGCATTTGGCCTACATTGGGATGTTTTGAATTAAGATACATTGTAGAGTGTGGCAGTGGGAGAAATGACAATTTTCATTTAACGAGGTGGAAGAAATGTTGAATGCAGAGTACCTTATTTTATCCATGGCAAGGCTCCAGGATTTCTGTCTATCTTGGAATTCATGTATTCAAGGCTGTAAAAAGCATGCTGGCAAACACCAATCTGCATCAAAGCTTGTCTCTGGGCTTCCCTGGTGGCGCAGTGGTTGGGAGTCCGCCTGCCGATGCAGGGGACACAGGTTCGTGCCCTGGTCCGGGAAGTTCCCACATGCCGCGGAGCGGCTGCGCCCGTGAGCCATGGCTGCTGAGCCTGCGCGTCCAGAGCCTGTGCTCCGCAGCGGGAGAGGCCACAACAGTGAGAGGCCCGCGTACCGCAAAAAAAAAAAAAAAAAAAAAAAGCTTGTCTCTATGAATCTTCACCATTCACAGTAGTGAGAAAGTGTCAGATAAATGCTTTCCTTTATCTGTATCTATGATTGTGTCTCAGTTGCATATTTTGTTGGATTTCAAGGAGGAAGAGGTGAAAAGTTCCATGCTGACTTCCCACAGATAAGCAATAGAACTTAGAGTAAAAGGAATGTGGATCAAAGTTAATTTTTTTTTCATTCAGACTAGTAGGAAAACATTTTCAATAATATTTACCAAAAGATTATTGGATATTGTAAATCCACATTCATTTTTCCTAAGTGAACACCTCCTACTGGCTGTCAGCAACAGACACTTCCTTGCTAGTTTATTTATACCTACCATCCTCTTCCATGTTTTGGACTATCCCTACAGGGGTTCATAGTGGATTCTACTATGCCCGTAACAGCTAGTACTGCAACATTGCCCAACCCCAGGGGGCACAATTTCCAGGCAGCCCTATTAACAACCCTAATGATCCTTTTGTAAGACTGAATTTACAAGGGTGCACTCTCTTTCACTCCTCTTTCTCTCTTACTTTCTGTAAATTTTCACAAAGTACATTCAACTGCACTCTGAAAAGTAAAATTTCTACCTATAGGCAAGTGTAGGACAATAAGTTCATTAAGTGCAACATAGGATATAAAGCTGGCTTCATCATTTCAGATGAAGATATTCAATTCTAACAATTCTAACTGTTCAGTTCTGGACTTTATATTAAGGGAGAAAAATAAACCTTTATTTGTTTAGGCCTCTTTTGGCTGGATATTCTGTTTCTTGCAGCCAAACCATTCAAAACTGACTCACTTTGCATTGATCAGACAGTAACTCCCCACCCTCAATCCCACAGAATTTCCTGGACCCAAACACACTCTCTCTCCTTTTGCCACAATGGAGGAGAACATCCCTCTTCTGATCCAAAGCCATTCAGCCACCCATGGTTTGCCTTCCATCTGAGGACATTGCTCTGGTGGTTATCCTCTATTTTGAATATTTAGCCTCTTATTCTCCACCCAAACCTTCCAAACAGCTTTCAAACATCCCCTTATACCTTTCACCCTCAAACAAACAACACACAAAAATACCTTCCTTGATTATATATTCTTCTCTGCCTGTATTCCCATCACTCTTCTCTCCTTGCCAGCCAAGGTTCACAAGAGTTATCTACACTCACTAACTCTACTTCCTCTCCTTCCTTTCTTTCTTCTACCCCACCAATCTAGAAAAACAGCTCTTGCTAATGTCACCATGACATTCGTGTTGCTAAATCTAACGCTTCTCGATTTTGTCATATTTACCTTCTTAGCAGCATTTGATGCTGTTGATTACTGACCAGTTCTTAAATTACTCTCGTCTCCTATAAGACCACACACTCCTGGCTTATTACCAAGCCTGTGGCTCTGGCTCCACAGACTCCTGTTACGATTCCTCCTTCTCAAGCTGATTCTGAACATCAGGACTCCTCATGGCTCTATCCTGGGCTGTCTCCTTTTCTTGTTCTCTACTCTGTCATCCCAGAATGATCTGTATAGGCTGCTAACTCTCAAATGTATTGGGTTGGCCAAAAAGTTCGTTCGGATTTTTCCATACCATCTTATGGGAAAACCCGAACGAACTTTTTGGCAAAATATATCTTCAGTCTGATCTGCTTGCTGAGCTCCAGCTTTACATAGATCATTACTAACTTGATTTCTCTATCTGGACAGCTCACAAGCATCTCAGACTTAAGATTTACAAGACCAAACTCTTAATCTTGACTCACTCAAAGGAGCTCCCCCTTTGCTCTTCTACATCAATAAATGACACGTTCATCTACTCAGATGTCCTTGCTAGAACAGTGGGCGCATCATCCTTGACATAGCCCTTATCTTCAATCTCACCTCCCTCCCTCAACCCCAACTTCAATCCCAAATAAGGCATCTCCAAGTCCTATATGTTATACCTCTAAAATATTCCCTGTATCAATCCACTTCTCTCTGCTTCCACTCTAGCCACAATCCAAACCACCAAAGACTTTTTTAAAATTAATTTTTACTGAAGTATAGTTGCTTTAATGCTGTGTTAGTTTCTGCTGCACAGCAAAGTGAATCAGTTATACATATACATATATCCCCTCTTTTTTAGATTTCTTTCCCATTTAGGTCACCACAGAGCATTGAGTAGAGTCCCCTGTGCTATATAGTAGGTTCTCATTAGTTATCTATTTTATACATAGTAGTGTATATATGTCAATCCCAATCTCCCAATTCATCCCCCCCCCTCCTTCCCACCTCGGTATCCATATATTTGTTCTCCACATCTGTGTCTCTATTTCTGCTTTGTGAATAAGTTCATCCATACCAAACCACCAAAGACTTTAACGATCGCTTCTTAACTGACTTTCCTCTATCCTTTCTCTGAACCATTCTTCACTCAAGAGCTGGGGCAATGGTTGAAAAGATAAACTTGATCATGCCATTTCCCAGTTTAAACCCTTCAATGGCAACCCATTGCACTTGGATAAAAATCCACTATCTTGGGCTTCCCTGGTGGCGCAGTGGTTGAGAGTCCGCCTGCCGATGCAGGGGACACAGGTTCGTGCCCCGGTCCGGGAAGATCCCACATGCCATGGAGTCCTGTGCGTCCGGAGCCTGTGCTCCGCAACGGGAGAGGCCACAACAGTGAGAGGCCCGCGTACCGCAAAAAATAAATAAATAAATAAAATAAAAAGAGTGGATATATGTATATGTATAACTGATTCACTTTGCTGCACAGCAGAAACTAACACAACATTGTAAAGAAACTATACTCCAATAAAAATTAATAAAAAAAGAAAAAAACAGAATGTATTGTCATTTAAAAAAAAAAAAAAATCCACTATCTTTAATATTGCCTTTGAGGCATTGCATAATTTATCTCCAGCCTACCATCCCAATCTCATCCCATGTTTCTGTCCTCAGCTCTCTCCTTGACCCAACCGCATTAGCCTCCTTCAGTTCCTTGAGGGTGCCAAGTTCTTTGTTTATTCAAAGCCTGCTCAGTATACAGTACTCTTTGCCAAACTTTGTCTTCTAGTCTGATTTTAAATGTCATTTCCTCAGAAAGTCCTTTCCTAATATTGCAATCCACGTTCTACCCCTGCCATTACTCTATACACAATCTTGATCATTTGCCGTATGCATTTTCCCACTTCTCTGCTATTTCCAATAGTGTTGCTATGAGCATTTTTATGCGCGTGCACAAGAGTTTCTCTAAGGCAGTGTTTTTCAAACTGTGGGTCCCAAATTGCTGGTGGTTAGTAATATCAACTTTTTAAAAAAGAAGAAAGAGGGCTTCCCTGGTGGCGCAGTGGTTGAGAGTCCGCCTGCCGATGCAGGGGACACGGGTTCGTGCCCCGGTCCGGGAAGATCCCACATGCTGCGGAGCGGCTGGGCCCGTGAGCCATGGCCGCTGAGCCTGCGCGTCCGGAGCCTGTGCTCCGCAACGGGAGAGGCCACGGCAGTGAGAGGCCCGCGTAACACAAAAAAAAAAAAAAAAAGAAGAAAGAAAAGTAAATAGGAGCAAATAGAAAATACTGCAGTACATTGCACATAATAAGAGTAAACTTTGTTTTATGAAACTTTGATTTCAGTTGTGTGTGTGTGTGCGTGTGTGTTGGATCATAAGCTAAAATAGATTTATTATTTCAGGTCAAAGTCAAAAAAGTTTGGAAAGACACTATTTCAGGGTGTATTTTAGGAAGGGATATCTTGGGTCACAGTGTCCAATTGTAGTTTTAAACACAAATACAGGAAATCAAAAGCTTCAACGGGGGAAAAAAAAAAAAATCTATACATATCTTGCACTTTACCCTTGGTTTGCTTATGTTAGTTTCCATAAACCTTGGTTCACATTAACAGCTTTTTTTTTTTTTAAAGTGGTGGTGGGGGCATAAATTCTTATACAAATACTGTATAAGACGTAAGTGATTTATGTAGAAATCAGTATTGTTTAAGCACACAGAGCGGTGACAGAAACCAGGAGGTCTGAAGTTTTAGCATGCATTCTCTTTTCATAACTTTCCACATCACCAATTTACATTATGGCTAGAAATAAATCCTCCATGTTTATTTAAACACTAAAAGTGCAGAACACATTTATTTTATTGTGTAAAACTCTACTGGAAAAATCCTGGCAGCTCAGGATAGTAATCCCCAATCCATGGACAAAATACCATCTCCATGTGCTATTTGCTATTCTCGGTTCCATTTGGTGCCCTGTTGCCCTTTAACCTACCTTTACTGCACAGCAAAGATCTGAAGCTGCACCAGTCCTACAAGCCAGAGCAGACAGCTGCCTCTGTGTAGGGCCTGAAGGGAACTAAAGGACAATCTGCCCTGAAGTATCTATCCTGCTGCCTGACTTCCCACTACAGTGACTCGCCTGGTTTCAGCCAGAAGACTCTTGTTAAAATTCAAATATTTTCGGAGGAGAAAGTCATATGTTTAAAGCACTAGTTTTAAAAGCAGATTCAGGACATTGAATGAATGGGATGGAAATAAGTTAGCTGCTGGGGCAGGCTGAGTTGGAAGCAGCTACAGCCCCTTTAGTGAGGGAGCAGCCTGAGTTCTCCAGCTGGATGTGGGAAAGAAGGGCTGGTAACAAACCCTTCCTACTTAGCAGTTTTGCCCAGCCTGTAAACACTCTCCCTGATACTGTGGGGACATCTTGGAAGCACCAGGGATCAGAGCCAACATTTCAGCTCAGTTCTATTCAACCTCATTCACACGCTGCATCCATTGTGAGGTTTCAGGCCTTGCCCCACGCTCACATTCAATCACATTCAAACACAGCTTCTCAGAAGTCGGTATTTGAAATATAGAAACCAACCAGGTTTTGGATACCCGTCCAGTTTATGTGTCATCCTTTTATTTCTATTGTAATTATCTCTAGGACTGGCCTGACCCTTATTTTAGCCAGTTTTGTTTTTTCAATCAACTCCAAATAGATATTCCACTTGAACGAAACCAGTACTGCCCTGTAGCCTGAGCCAGCAACGAAAAGAGGAATGCTGGATTTCAAAAGCAATAAAAGAAAACAAAACCAAACAGAGAACAGGTCCGTTTCTTAGGACACATCAACCTTACACCACATTGCCAGAGTCACTTTTTATTGAAGATGACAAACAGATAAAATCCCTCCATCACTGACGTAAGACGTCTTTTGGTAAGGATAGTAGTAAAGAGAACTAGGGTCCAGGTTGAGATTGCTGGGCCAAGATTCAGTTGTGGAGGGTGCGTTGTGAACAGCCCACCTAATTCGGTTATACCAGCCGACTTGATTTTGCTCCCAGGAGTCCAGGCACTCTGGGTTTGGGCGCAGGCTAGAGATTGGCAGAGTTCCTCACCTTCAGAGCCCACAATCTCTACTTCCCCATTACTCACTCCATGGGCAAGCTTTTGATTAAACTCATTCACAATGAGGCATAAGTGATAAATGTGGCTGCTTGTTCGGTTTTGACCCTCCTCCTACTGGAAGTTCACAATCCACATTAGCATATTAAGGTATTGAGAAGTCCCACAGAGAAGGAACCTGACTAACTTTTTTTTTTTTCTGCCCAACTTTGTTTTACCACAAGTGTTTTACCCAAATATATTTGACCATGGACCTCTTTGTGCCCTCAGAATCACTTAACATTTTCAGGGGGCACTAGCACTGTGACAAACATGTTTCTTTAAGTTAAATGAATGCACCTCTCATTCATTCATTCTTTCAACAAATGGTTATTGAGGCCCAGTGTGTGCCAGGCACCAATGAGTAAAATAGTCACCTTCATGAAGCTTATATTCTTTAATCAGTTCGTCTCCCCTACAGTTTGTTGTATAATTAATTAATAAACATTAATAAAATAATCACACAAGCAAGGATATGGCCATGGCCAGGGCAGCCCTGAAAGGTTCTCTTCCAGGTAACTGAGGATACCTGGAGGCAGGTGTCCAGGTGACCAGATGATGGGGAGGAAGTTTGAGGGGAACAATGTTCTAGAAAGAGGGGACACAGGGACAAATACTGGGCAACAGGAGAAAGCACGGTGCTATTCAAGGAAGCAGATTGAGAGCCTTCTTCCTGGCGGAGGTTAAGGAGGTGCGAAGAGGCCAGATCATGTCAGGAAGTTGGCTGGAGAAGGATTTGTTTTGGCCCGAGGGTCCTTCTCAGTGCTGCTGAAATCACACCACCGCTGCCTTGGGCATTTGCCAGGTCCTGGGCTGCACCGCAGGCATTAGTGCCACCTTTCTCCAGGAAAGGAAACAAAGGTCAGAGGAGCATGTGACCTTCCCAAGAGCTACTCAGGGACAGAATCTGGATTTAAACTCAAAGTCTGCCCGAGTCCAAAACCATGTGGCAAACTAACATCCTTCTGAAGACCACTGCCTGCTCAGAAGGCCTGTGACATCATGCGTTCCCTCCCAGAGCACCTAGTTCCCGAAGGGTTCTGTGTCCGGAGGATGACAGACACAGATGTCACATTCAGTGTTAGAAAGCATGGGAGTAGGACATCATAAGCCACCCTTCAGGACTCGAAGTACAATTCTAAGTACCAAAAGTGGACACAGTTTTCCACTTCATTCTGTAAACTCGGCTATACTCCAAAGTGGAGAAGCCCAGAGTGCCCTTTTGAGGTCCTGATTTCCCTATGGTTCTAAGCCCTGAAAGGGGCCTTTAGGCACCCCAGGAGCATAAGCTTGTGGCCTCCCAGGAGCCTCCATGCCAGCACTGCAGACACCGGACCTGCTCTGGGAAGCTCCAGGGCTCACAGAGAGAGGGGTTGGTGATACGGATGTGGCCCGAGGAGATTCTTAGCTTCCAAAGAGTGCTTGAGACTGGAGGGTGAGGAGAGGGGAGTTGGCTTCAAGGCTTTTTAGAAGATCTCAGAGTCTGGTGGCCTGCTTCATCTGTAGAGTAAAAACCTGTCCTCAAAAAGCCCTAGGTCTGCCCTACTTCCTCTCTGGATTTTCTTAAATGTAGAGTGGTGGGCGGGGCCAGAACTCCGTGCTCCTGACATCCTCTACACCGTACAGTTGTATGCATATGTGTGCATGTGTATGAGTACACACACATACACACACACACACACACACACACACACACACACACACACACACAATTCTTTCCATTTCAGCACATTGCATCTTGTGCCTGCTGTTGCCCTAAGAGCCAGCTGAGTTCCAGGAACCCTGGAGCCTCTTATATATGGTAATGGTTCTGGTTGGAGACGCCCCAATGATATGTCATCTTTGGGGCTGAAATATCTCTCAGGATACTCCCTTGCGCTAACCATGCAAATGCCCACTGGCTTACTCAGGGAGATAGTGGGGGACTCCAAGGGTGCAACTAATTCCTTTTGATCCTACCTGCCCTTCAAAACATCACTGCCCCCAAAGCAACCCTTCTGTAGGGCACAGGCTTTGAACATGCATACATCTGAGTTTGATTCATGGCCTTGCTATGTGACAGTGCATAAGACATTCAGCCTCAGTTTCCACATCTGTATAGTGGATCTAATACCTTCCTGCTGGGATTGTTGTAATGATTAAGTGACCTCATATAAATCAGTTCATAAAGTTCTGGGCACATGGTAAGCCCTTAATAAATGATAGCAAAGATTTTGTCAGTGACTGCCAAGCAGTCAAGTGCCCAAGGTAAATAAGCAGGAAGGACTAGCAAAGAAAATCTGCAGCAGTGTATCTCTGGCTCTGGTGGCCCCAGCCATTCCCACTCTGATCTCCAATCAGATCTAAGGGTCTCTGAATGAACTGACAAGTGGCCTAGGCTGTCAGCCACCTTCCTGGGCCAGGGCATGTCTTCAGAATTGAGACCACATGGGTAATAGATCAGGAATAATCCTCAGGGTAGTCCTGCCGTCATCTTTTCTTGGCTATTGGATCTTAGGCAAATCATTTACACTCCCTGCATCTCATTTTTCTCATTTTCAAAATGAGAATAATAATGACACCTATCTCATAGGACACTTGGGCAGATTAATGAGGAAATGTAGAAAGATGCTTTAGGGTATAGTTATGTTTTATGATAAAGAAAGAGGAGTAATTGTTCATAAATTTGGCCTCTGCTGGGAAATATCCAGTAACAATGAGTTCACAGAAAGGATTACATTAGCAATCAGTTAAAATTGTTTAAAGTTTTTCCTTTCCATTAATTGGATGCCTGCTCTTCATCTCAACCCTGACACATAGAGATTTCATAGGCAAGCCTCAGTCTCCTCAATCAGCAACTCCAGGGACAGGAACTCGGCCTGTATAGTTAAAACCCTCACAGGTGACTGCCCACCAGTGACCAAGGGACCAAGACTGACCCAGAGTTGGGGCAGAATTCTCTGGGGCTGACACTGATATTATTAAGTTCTATGGATGGCAAGGACAGAAACCTACCAGGTGGGATTCAAATTGTACCCTTGGACAGGAGTTTGGTTGAAGTGGGAAAAGATATATCAGGAAAGTCTCCAACTGGATTAAACCTTCTAGATTTAACTGAATTATCCTCCAAATGACCCAAAATCCACTTATTCCTCTAATGGTTGTCTGCAGGTATCTCCGAAGAGCAGCATTGGGGTGGGGGTGGGAGAGATCAAGGAGAATGGCCACAGCAAGGTTGGCTGATGGACTGGAGAGATTGAACACCCCCAGACTCAGGGGCTGTCAAACAGTGTACGCAGAACAAAGTGAGAAGTGAGTGAGGAGACTTCTCTGCTGTACCTGTCTTAACCGTGCCTATATGTACTTAGACTAAAATGGACATGTGCTAAAGCAACAGGAAATTTTAGCCGTTATTGGTTGTGGGTACATGAGAGATTCAGCTCATAGGTCAAGAAAGTGTCTTGCCACATGATGTGTGTGGGTTTTTGTTTGTTTGTTTGTTTTTTGCGGTACGCGGGCCTCTCACTGTTGTGGCCTCTCCCGTTGCGGAGCACAGGCTCTGGAAGCGCAGGCCCAGCAGCCATGGCCCACGGGCCCAGCCGCTCCGCGGCATGTGGGATCCTCCCAGACCGGGGCACGAACCCATGTCCCCTGCATCGGCAGGTGGACCCTCAACCACTGCGCCACCAGGGAAGCCCCACATGATGTGTTTTGTATAATAAGTTAATGTGTAGAATATAAGCAATATACAATCGTCCCTTGGTATCTCAGAGCATTGGTTCCAGGACCCCTGTGGATACGAAAATCTGTGAATGCTCAAATCCCTTGTATAAAATGACATAGTATTTGCGAATAACCTATACACATCACCCTGTATACTTTAAATCATCTCTATTTATAATAGCTAATACAATACAAATGCTATGTAAATAGTTGTAAGTACAACGTAAATGCTATGTAAATAGTTGCCAGTGTATGGCAAATTCAAGTTTCATTTTTCAAAACTTTCTGGAATTTTTATTTCTAAATGTCTTCCATCAGTGTGGTTGGTTGAATCTGTGGATGTGGAACTTGTAGATACAGAGGGCCTACTGTAATTATAAGAAAAATATACTATATTTTCCATTCTTTTCATGTTGGAACATATTTATACACGTTCTTACATTTCTTTTTCATATAAAATTATGTTATTTTCCCAAGAAGATTAGGAACTCCTTGAGGAAAGGGACTCTGTCCTATATAGAATTCTGGGTATTTGGTAGGGGATCATCAAATACTTGATGAAATATTGAATAATGTGGGACCTTGTACTTCATGCTGCTAGCCCTGTGTCCAAGATAGGGCTGGCTTGTTTGGAAAGTACCATCCGGCACCTTACATCAAACTATGACAAAACATCCCTGGGAAGCCCCTAGAAATTCTCTGGCTGCTTTCTATTGCTGCCATTACCTGTGGCAGGATATGTGGATCTTTAGAGACCAGGCTGATGGGATTCATCTTCTCTTCCCCTTTCCTCACAGTGCAGCATGTACATTGTTGACTGAAGAGTACATACTTTTTGTAGAAGGTAGGTTAAGTTACAGACAGACGCTGTCTCCATTGCCCAACTCACTGGGTACGGGTTTAGGGCAATGAGCAGTCTCCTGACTGCTACCTTGGGTGGGATCTGTCTTAGCTCAATCATCTGACTCCCAACCTACTTTTTTCCCCCTCTTTTTTTTTTTTTTTTTTTGCGTTACGCGGGCCCCTCACTGCTGCGGCCTCACCCGCTGCAGAGCACAGGCTCTGGACGCGCAGGCTCAGCGGCCATGGCTCACGGGCCCAGCCGCTCCGCGGCATGTGGGATCTTTCCAGACCGGGGCACGAACCCGTGTCCCCTGCATCGGCAGGCGGACTCTCAACCACTGCGCCAGCAGGGAAGCCCCTCTTCTCTTGTTTTTTAATTGACATATATTGACATACAACATTATATTAGTTTCAGGTATACAACATAATGATTCAATATTTGTATATATTGTGAAATGATCACCACATGAAGTCTACAAACAGTCCCTGACTTATGATGGCTCAACTTACAATTTTTCGACTTTACAATGGTGAGAAAGCATTATGCATTCGGTAGAAACTGTACTTTGAATTTTGGTCTTTTCCCGGGCTAGCAATAGGCAGTACGATCCTCTCTCGTAATGCTGGGCAGTGGCAGCGCTGAGCCTCAGCTCCCAGTCAGCCACACGGTCATGAGAGTAAACAACCCATACACTTACAACCATTCTGCACCCATACAGCCATTCTGTTTTTCACTTTCACTACAGTATTCAATAAATTACATGAGATATCCAATACTTTAATATGAAATAGGCTTTGTGTTAGATGATTTTGCCCAACTATAGGCTAAGTGTTCTGAGCACATTTAAGTTAGGCTAGGCTAAGTTACGGTGTTTGGTAGGTTAGGTGTATTAAATGCGTTTTTGGCTTATGGTATTTTCAGCTTATGGTGGGTTTATTGGGACATAACCCCATCGTAAGTCTAGGACCATCTGCAGTTAACAACCATCCAACCATCCAGCTATGCCCACATACCATACATAGTTACAATTTTTTTTTCTTTTTATGAGAACTTTTAAGATCAACTCTTTTAGTAACTTTCAACTATGCAATACAGTGTTATTAACTATAGTCACCATGCTGTACATTACATCCCTATGACTTATTTATTTTATAACTAGAAGTTTGTACATTTTGACCACCTTCACCCATTTTGCCCACACTCCACCCTTCTCCCAACTTGTCTTGAGAATTTGTCTCTCTTCTGCCATTTTGTTTTGAGATCCCTGATTTCTGAAGGTATAAAGTAACTTCTGCCCAGGACCTGAGTTTCTCTCTTGGAATTTTCTCTTCTTCTAACCACTGGAATCCACCATCAGCCAATGTCCTGAAGTGTTATTGTGGTGTAAGGCTTGAAATTAGGCTCAATATTATATACTGCCTTGATATCCTGTAAAGTCCAGGGGTCCTCAGATGGCCTAACTGCAAGTTCCTGTCACTACTCTATTCATGGGGACAAAGCCTCCTAGCCAAACAACACTCCTTATCAGAGGGACCAGACACAGTGCCTACTTATCCCTGAGTAGCAGGTTTCAGTCCCTGCCAGCTCACAGAATTATCCAGCCAGTCCAGTCACATTGTCCCACAGGACCAGGGGGCACCTCACCCTCCCGATGCTACAAAACCTGCCTCCCACAGCCCCTGCTTGCTCACCGTGTCCCCAAGTACAACCCCCGTGTGACCCTGCACGGCAGGCAGTGTTCTCCACCCCCAGGCTTTAAGTACGTATGACTAAGAAGTTGCAGTTCATCACATCTGTACAGTGTCAGGCGTTAGGTGTGCGGCCACCCCCATAATCCCAGGGTAGGGATCCCTCCCTCACCAGTGAGGTGAAGAGGAGGTGATTAAAACAGCTATTGCCACATCATTCCTGAAATGGGTGCTGTGAAGTTGTTCTCGTGCCCCTTTCTCAGCACTCCTAAGCTGCACCTGTTCCTGCAGACTTTTCACTCCTTCTGCTGCCCCTCTGGAGTGCTGTGGGCCGCATTTTCCCATACTTGCCCACCTTCAGTGCCTTACACTCAGCATGTTACCAACTCTTACAACACTGACAACATGGGACAAATTCAGAAGCAACCTCTTTCAGGTCAATAAAAAATAATATTTGAGGATTTCCCTTTTTTTCTCTGGCAACATGAATATTCTCCAAACCCTCTTTAATATTTTACTATATCCATCCTACCACCCTGAGGGTCATCCACACATATCCTGAGAGTAAAGGGGGTTTTTGCCATGGAGACTCAAATGTCAGATAGTTATATAGTGGTATACCTTAAACAAACACACACACACATACACACACACACACACACAACACTACTCTGAATAAGAAGCCACTTATTTTTTCACTTTGTTGCAACACTTAAGCTGACTAAAGAATAGTCGTAGTAGAATACATTATTAACTGACCAATCTACTCCTGGTATGTGGTTTCTGCAGGGGGCTTTGACATTCCCTCAGGAGCAACAAAAGAGAAAGAACATCCCTCCTGTGTTGCCTCTACTGAATTTTGGTGGATTCCTTCCACATTCTAGGATGCAGATCTCCCTTCTTCAAATTTATGATAGTTTGACCAGTTCACCTGAAGATTTAGAAATTATATTTATTTGGATTATCCAGAAAATGTAGGTGAATAGTTACCTAACACCTGATCAGGGAAGTCCTAAGTTTGAAAGCAAAGTAAGAAAACATAATGGGAAAAGGTGATAGAGTTAACTTTATAAAATAGGTAAATTTCTGGTGGCTACAATTAAAAATTCCTAAATGAAGTTAAAGGACAAATTGGGGAAAAGGTAAAACATACATGGCTGTCAAAGAATTGATAATCTTACTGTTAAAGAAGCACCCACAAAAAAGATAGATATCTGCTCCAATAGAAAGCTAACCATTCCATACCGTATAGTATCACTTATATGTGGAATCTAAAAATATGATACAAATGAACTTATCTATGAAACAAAAACAGACTCACAGATATGGAGAACAGACTTGTGATTGCCAAGGGGGTGGGTAGGGGAGGGAAGAATTGGGAGTTTGACATTAGCAGAGGCAAACTATTATACACAGGATGGATAAACAACAAGGTCCTACCATACAGCGCTGGGAAATATATCCAATATCCTGTGATAAACCATAATTGAAAAGAATATGAAAAAGAATATATATATAACTGAGTCACTTAGTTGTACAGCAGAAACTAACACAACATTGTAAATCAACTATACATCAGTAAAATTAAAAAAAAAAAGAAAGCTAACTATTACAGTAGAAAATCATCAAAAGATACGATTAGGCCATTAACAAAAGAGGAATCACAAACAACCAATAGTTCGATCTAAAATGTCCATCCTCTCTAGCAAACAAACAAATGCAAATTAAAGTAAGACTAGCTGCTAATTTTTGCCCATCAAATTGACAGTGATGAAGGAGCAAGGCAAAAACCCACCGGAACAAACAAATGAAGTATTCCATCCAAAAACAACAGAATACACATTCTTCTCAAGTCCTCATGGAAGGTTCCCCAGGATAGATCATATCTTGAGTCACAAATCAAGGCTTGGTAAATTTAAGAAAATTGAAATCGTATCAAGTATCTTTTCCTACCACAACGCTATGAGACTAGATCTCAATTACAGGACACAATCTGTAAGAAATACAAACACTTGGAGACTAAACAACACATTGAGCAAGGCAAAAACCCACCGGAACAAACAAATGAAGAGGAAAGAGGCAGTATACCTGCAAAATAATTCAGAATAATGATAGTAAATATGATCCAGAATCTTGGAAATAAAATGGAGAAAATACAAGAAACGTTTAACAAGGACCTAGAAAAACTAAATCAACATAGTTTTGGAAGATTTAGCCACAGCAATCAGAGAAGAAAAAGAAATAAAAGGAATTCAAATTGGAAAAGGAGAAGTAAAGGTGTCACTGTTTGCAGAGGACATGATACTATACAAAGAGAATCCTAAAGATGCTACCAGAAAACTACTAGAGCAAATCAATGAATTTGGTAAAGTAACAGGATACAAAATAATGCACAGAAATCTCTTGCATTCCTATACACTAATGATGAAAAATCTGAAAGTGAAATTAAGAAAACACTCCCATTTACCATTGCAACAAAAAGAATAAAATATCTAGGAATAAACCTGCCTAAGGAGACAAAAGACCTATATGCAGAAAATTATAAACACTGTTGAAAAAAATTACAGATTATCCAAATATGTGGAGAGATTACCATGTTCTTGGATTGGAAGAATCAACATTGTGAAAATGACTCTACTACCCAAAACAATCTATAGATTCAATGCAATCCCCATCAAACTACCACCAGCATTTTTCACAGAACTAGAACAAAAAATTTCACAATTTGTATGGACACACAAAAGACCCTGAATAGCCAAAGCAAACTTGAGAAAGAAAAATGGAGCTGGAGGAATCAGGCTCCCTGACTTCAGACTATACTACAAAGCTACAGTAATCAAGACAGTATGGTACTGGCACAAAAACAGAAATATAGATCAATGGAACAGGATTGAAAACCCATGCACATATAGTTACCTTATCTTTGATAAAGGAGGCAAGAATATACAGTGGAGAAAAGACAGCCTCTTCATAAGTGGTGCTGGGAAAATTGGACAGCTACATGTAAAAGAAAGAAATTAGAACATTCCCTAACACCACACACAAAAATAAACTCAAAATGGATTAAAGACCTAAATGTTAGGCCAGACACCATCAAACTCTTAGAGGAAAACGTAGGCAGAACACTCCATGACATAAATCACAGCAAGATCCTTTTTGACCCACCTCCAAGAGAAATGGAAATAAAAACAAAAATAAACAAATGGGACCCAATGAAACTTCAAAGCTTTTGCACAGCAAAGGAAACCATAAACAAGACGAAAAGACAACCCTCAGAGTGGGAGAAAATATTTGCAAATGAAGCCATGGACAAAGGATTAATCCCCAAAGCATACAAATAACTCATGCAGCTCAATATCAAAAAAATAAACAACCCAATCCAAAAATGGGCAGCTGACCTAAACAGACATTTCTGCAAAGAGGATATACAGAATGCCAACAAATACATGAAAGAATGCTCAACATCATTAATCATTAGAGAAATGCAAATCAAAACTACAATGAGATATCATCTTACACCGGTCAGAATGGCCATCATCAAAAAATCTAGAAACAATAAATGCTGGAGAGGGTGTGGAGAAAAGGGAACACTCTTGCACTGTTGGTGGGAATATAAATTGATATAGCCACTTTGGAGAACAGTATGGAGGTTCCTTAAAAAACTAAAAATAGAACTACCATACAATACAACAATCCACTACTGAGCATATACCCTGAGAAAACCATAATTCAAAAAGAGTCATGTACCAAAATGTTCATTGCAGCTCTTTTTACAATAGCCAGGACATGGAAGCAATCTAAGTGTCCATCAATAGATGAATGGGTAAAGAAGATGTGGCACATATATACAATGGAATATTACTCAGCCATACATAAAAAGGAACTAAACTGAGTTATTTGTAGTGAGGTGGATGGACCTAGAGACTGTCATACAGAGAGAAGTAAGTCAGAGGAAAACAAATACCATATGCTAACACATATATATGGAATCTATAAAAAAGAAAAAAAAATGATCAGAAGAACCTAGGGGCAAGATGGGAATAAAGATGCGGACCTACTAGAGAATGGACTTGAGGATACAAGGAGGGAGAAGGGTAAGCTGGGACAAACTGAGAGAGTGGCATGGGCATATATACACTACCAAATGTAAAATAGATAGCTAGTGGGAAGCAGCCACATAGCACGGGGAGATCAGCTCGGTGCTTTGTGCCCACCTAGAGGGGTGGGATAGGGAGGGAGATGCAAGAGGGAAGAGGTATGGGGACATATGTGTATGTATAACTGATTCACTTTGTTATAAAGCAGAAACTAACACACCATTGTAAAGCAATTATACTCCAATAAAGATGTTAAAAAAAAAATTTTGACAGTGAGTGGACTCTCCCACCTTGCAGATCTTGGTGGAAGGCAGGGCTCTTCTCTCTATAGAAAGTGCAAGGACAAGATACTCTCATTCCCAGTCCCTAGGCTGTGGCACTCAGATGTAATGACCCAAGATTGTGTGTCTGTTCCTTGTCATGCTGAGAAGCTGGGAGAGAGCAGAACTCCTTCTGGCTGCAGCAGCAACACCCAGTTTCCAGGAGCTGCTGGGGCAGTGGTGCCAGCATGGTGTCTGATGTCCAGTGTCCAATGTCCAGGCTCAGTGCCAGAAGTGGCAGCAAAGCAAGTGCACACTCCCATTCAGCCCCGGTTGCAATGGCAGAGGAGTCCTCGCTCACTGGCTCTGTGGGGAGGCTTTGGCTGCAGCTCTGGCTGCACAGCCTTCGTCTGCTCCTGCTCATTATCTAAGCCTGAGGCCCTAGCTCTCCTGACAAATCTTTGGGCTGCCCAGCCCCTTGCAGTAAATTCCTGCAGCAGTTCCTGCTGTTTGTCAGGTATAGTAATACATAAAGAAAGCTCTCCAATCCAGTAATTTCACTTCTCAGGACATATCCTAAGAACATAACTAGAAATGTTATGTTCTAAGAATATCCTTTTACTTAAATGTTTAGAATAACAAAAACACAGAAATGATCCGAATGTTCTACCATAGGGAATTGGTTAAATGGGTAATAATACATTTGTAGTATGGAATATTATATAGTAATTAAAACTCATGTTCTTAAAGAATATTAAAAGATGTGAAAATAGTACTTATTATACTATTTAAAAAGGAAATTTTCAGTGAAAGTCCAATTTTTCATAAATAACTAAAATGTAAACAGTCACTTTCTCTTGGGAAGAAATATGGGATATGGGATTATTGGTAAGGTTTATGTTCCTTGCATTTATTGTGTATCTTTTAATCCTTTATAATGAATGTGTATTTTTGCCAATATCACAAAAGTAACCAAAAGCTAAATTTAAGAAATAGATTCATTTGAAATTGTCCAGTGGGTTAATTGGTCTTTTGTTTGGTTGTGTGTTTGCTTTTAGCAGTTTGGTAGTATATCTTCAACTTGCAAAGGACAGGAACACCTTTAACAAACTTCTAAAGAGACCTAAACTCCATTCTCTGTATGCTATAGACTGAATGTTTGCATCCCCCCAAAATTCATATGTGGAAATCCTAAGCCTGAAAGTGGTGGTATTTGGAAGTGGGGTCTTTAGGAGGTGACTTGGTCATGAGAGTGAAGCCCTTATGAATGGGATTAGCGCCCTTAAAAAAAGACCCCACAGAGCTCTCTCAATCTTTCTGCCATGTAGGACACAGCGAAAAGCCAGTCAACCAGAAGGCAGGCCCTCACCAGACACCTAATCTGCTGACAGCTTGATCTTGGACTTCCCAGCCTCCAGAACTTTGAGAAATAAATTTCTGTTGTTTTATAAACCACCCAGTCTAAGGCACTTTGTTATAGCAGCCTGAGCTAAGATACTATATTTTTTTCACAATTGCCAAAAGAAAAGAACTGTCTCAATAAAACAATAGTTTTAACTTAGAAAACTTGTTTTAAAAACAAGTAGCCTGGAATTCAGTTGTCTGCTCAAGGCAGGAGGTCTCAACTGGGGGAAAGACCAGAAGATAGGTGTATGGACAGTTGGAGGGCCCACGTAGGAAGGGTGGATAGTCATAAAAGCAACACAAACTCTAAAAACCTAGGGAACACAAATATATCATCATTTTCCACTGAGAACATGTTAATTGTCTTTCCCTCATACTGATGCTGCTTTTAATAACATTTATTACAGTGGCAGAATGCTTTACAGTTTATGAAGTACTTGTACTTCCCCATATATTACTATTAGGCTCATTTTACTGGAGAGAAAACTAAGCCCTAGAGAAGTTAAATGATTTATTGAATGTCTCATGCTCACTATGTGGCAGAGCTGAGCCTAGAAACCAGGTTTTCTGCTCTTTTGACTGTTCCTGGAGATGGCAGAGCAAAGTAATGAAAAGCTTGGGCTTTGGAGCCAGACAAACCTGGGTATGCACCCTGCTCTGGCCCTACCAAACTGTGTGAACTTGGAGAAATTGCCTAGCCCCTCTCAGCCTTCATTTCCTCATCTCTGAGGCTGAGCTAAAGACACCTATCTCAGAGAGTCCCTGGGAGAATGAAAGGTAGCTGTTATTATTACTCTGCCCACATCCTTGACAAGCCTTGTTTTTAGTCTCCCAGGACCTACGTCCCTGTTGTGGATTGAACTGCGTCCTCCCAAAATTCCTGTGTTCAAATCCTAACCCACAGTGGCTCAGGATGTGACCTTATTAGGAAACAGGCAAAATGTCATGAGTTAAGATGAGGTCATACTGAAGTAGAGTGGGCCTCTCATCCGAAATGACTGGTATCCTCCTAAAGGGGAAATTTGGAGACAGACACACACAGGGAGACCACCCTGTAAAGACTGGAGTTATGCTGCCATACCAAGGAATTATCAGAAACCTAAAAGAGAGGCCTGGAAGAGATCCTTGCATCCTGCCTTTGGAGGGAGCATGGCCCTGCGGACACCTTCATTTTGGACTTGTGGTCCCCAAACTGTAAAACAATAAATTTTGGTTGCTTCAGCCAGCCAGTGTGTGGTACTTTGTTGTGGTAGCCCTGGGAAAGTAACACAATCCCCAGTGCAGTGTGGCACTGGTACCACTGTGTCAGTACCTATTAACAGTCCCCTTGAGGTATTTTTTACCATCACTGGATTGCAATCAGCTGCCCTCTGTGATGCTTTCTTGCATCCAAGTTCACTCATCAGGGAAAGATGATTATAAAGAAAGTCTGTGAATGATGGAGAAGTCCAGATCCTAGGTTTTAAAAGAAGAAATCACTAGGATTGTAAAAGTCTCATTAAAAATACACCCTGGGCTTCCCTGGTGGCGCAGTGGTTGAGAGTCCGCCTGCCGATGCAGGGGTCACAGGGTTGTGCCCCGGTCCGGGAGGATCCCACATGCCGCGGAGCGGCTGGGCCCGTGAGCCATGGCCGCTGAGCCTGCGCGTCCGGAGCCTGTGCTCCGCGGCGGGAGAGGCCACAACGGTGAGAGGCCCGCGTACCGCAAAAACAAAACAAAACAAAACAAAAAAACACCCTAACCATAAATGAGCTTAACCATAAATGAGCTTAAAATTGCCATTTACACTTTAACCATCACCCTAGTAGAGTAGACTCTCCCTTCCATCGGTGCTTATTTAAGAAAAATAATTTCCAGCCTAGAATCTCTGGGGATGAAGCTCAGGAAAATGTATGTTCAAAAAGCTTTCCAAGTGATTTTGATAATCAGAGGGTTTTCTGTAATAAAAGGACATTATTCAATTAGATTTGAAAATAACACCTGATAGCAATAAAAAGCAAACAAAGATCCAAAAGGAGTAAAGTATATATATTAGTTTCCTATTGCTGCTGTAACAAATTACCATAAACTAGTGGCTATAATATATATATTATATATATATAATATATATATTATACAAATTGATAAATTTAAAATGTCATATATTTATGTGTAAATGAAGCAATTTTCTCTGTCTCTTTCTGTCTCTCTAGCTCTTTCCACACATACGCACGCAGACACACACACACACGTGTTTGTGCTAGGTCACAGTCCAAAAAAAGTTTGAAAAACACTACAATAAAGTATAAGCTCCATTGGGCTGAGACCATGTCTTATTCTTGATTATTTCCTGGCCCTAGCATATAGTAAGAGTTCAATAAATATTTGTGACCAACTCTCTGGACAAACAAATGAATAAAAATCATATGCACCAAAAGTTGCACTTCCATGTGATTCTTAAAATTACATCTATGTCTAATACACAGGACCAGCTACATAATTTGCTAGGCCCAGGACAAAATGAAAATGTGGGGCTCTTGTTTAAAAGTTATTAAGAATTCCAAGATGATGACAACATAGCATTAAATCAAGCACAGGGCCTTTTTGAGCATGACACCCCAGAACTGTGTGACCACGCAGCTCACATGGTCATGATGCCAGTCTTGCCTGCACAATTTTGGGGGCCCTATTTGTAAGCAAAGACAGTGAATTTAATCAGGATATAAAGATGCTCATAGATTGACATAGACCGTTACATGTATTGGATTGCAAATGTAGCCTTCCCTTGATGCCAGCTGTTCATTTTAAAGTGCCTAGAGCTAGAAACTGGTGTAAAGATATAGGCTCTTAGGGACACTACTTCAAGAGCAATGATATTTTTTGTTTTAAAATGGTGTTTTTCACTCACTTTTCAGCTATGTCTTATCCACACGGATTCCCAGTTAATAAAACATGCCTGTGAAGCAGGTTGTCAGGCACCATGGAAAGATATATTGTCTTCATTTTACAAAAGAAAAAATGGAGGCACAAAACTGAGGAAATAATTTGGATTAGCATTAGTATTTATTAATGGTTCAAGATTCAGCGTTCTGGAAGTATGAATCAAACTGGCCCAATCTATGTCAACTATACTGCCACGGAGGATGACCTCTCTGTCTCTGTAGCAAGATGCAAGTACTTCTTCTGACCTAGACTACACAAAAGGCTCCCCAAAAGGGAAATCAAGTGCTATTGGGAGGTGCTATTGTAAATCAAATTGTTTTCTTAATTTCATTTTTGTATTATTCAGTGTTGGGGTATAGAAGCACAACTAATTTTTGTTTGTGGATCCTGTACCCTACAAGTTTCCTGAATTCATGTATTTGTTCTAGTATATTTTTTGTGAATATTTGGGATTTTCCATACTTAGTAAAAAGCAGACTGCCTCCCTCAATGCTAGTGAACATCATTCTGTCTGTTGAAGGCCTGAATAGAACAAAAGTGTACAGGAAGAGAGAGTTCTCTTTCTCTCTCTCTCTCTCCCTCCCTCTGCCTGACTGTTTGAACTGTGGCATCCATCTCCTGCCCTCAGACTGGGACTTACACAGTGAGCACTCCTGGTTCTTAGGCCTTCAGACTCAGACTGGAATTTATACCATTGACCCTCCAGTTCTCAGGCCCTTGACTCTGACTAGAACTTACACCATTAGTTCTCCTGAGTCTCAGGCCTTCAGATTCAGACTGAAACTCCGCTACACACTTCCCTGAGTCTCCAGCTGTCAAATGGCAGATTCTGGTGGGATTCCTCAGACTCCATAATTACATGGGCCAATTCCTTGTAATAAATCTCTACTTATCTATCTCCTATTGGTTCTGTTTCTCTGGAGATCCCTGACTAATACATCATATCTTGTAGTTTTTTAATTGAACACTGGACATTTTAAATAATGTAACATGGCAACTCTAGAAATCAGATTTGCCCCTCTTCCCAGGGGTTTGTTTTTATTGCTGGCTGTTGTTGTCTGTTGGTTTAGCAACTTTCTGAACTAGTTCTGTAAAGTCGATATTCTTTGTCATGTGTGGCCACTGAAGTCTCTGCTCAGTTAGCTTAGAAGTCAGCTAATCATTGGACAGAAATTTCCTTAAATGCCTGGGACCGATAAGTCTTCCAGTGTTTGCTAAGGGTCTATGCATATTGGGGCGCACTTAACCAGGCAGTACACAATTTTGCCTTTGGTTTTACTGCCTGCTTTTGAGGAGACTCAAAGTTAGCCAGAGGTGATAGTTTAGGGCTTTCTCAGATCTTTGCATCTTGCACTTAGCCCTGGGCAGATGCACCACATGCAGATGTGGATCTGCGTGGACTTCTAGATTCTCGTGTATGTTGGCACTTTTCAAAGCCCCTTATGGACATTTCATTCCCAAACTGTTCCTTTTAATCTTTTTGATTGGCCTAATGTTTGCTCCAGCTCTTATCAACTGCTTCAGGTTGCCATGATGTTAAACAATTGTTGATTATTTTTGACAAAATTCCCCAGAGAAAGGGCTGTTGGTGCTGAGCAAGCTTTGAGTCAGGTCAAATAAAGGCAACCATGACAATGGGGTCTTCTAGGGAACCAACATACAGGTCAAATGATGACAATTCTCTGGGAATGGGACTCTGAAGGAGGTTCAGCCCTATTCTGACCCCCTCCAGTGTTTGTCAGGCTGCTGATTTTCACCATAATTGCATGGTTGTTGGTTTTCAAGGCTACCATGGAGCTGGAGAGGAGAGCATGTGAATAGAGCAAGTTAAAACACCACAAAGCTCACTGTTCTTACCAAGATTCAATAATTTTTCTTGAATAAATATTCCCAAGATTGTTGCAGGCCTTCGGTTTTTTTCAGAGCCCTGAAAAAACTGATCCTGACAATTTTCCCAGTGTTCTCATTGCTTTTATGGAGGAGAGGATTTTCAGAGGTCCTTACTCCACCATTTTCACTGGCATCTTGTAGCGCCTTCTAAGACCTAAGATTATCATTTTAATCAATAGATATAGTGTCACTTCTGCCATATTCTCTTATTAAGGCAGTTATAAAAAGCACTACCAATTTTAAGGAAAAGAGACTTTTTATGGGGGAATTGTGAGGTTCTAGAAGAACATATGGGACTAGAAATATTGTTTTGGTTATTTTAGGAAAATACAATTTACCACAGCCCATCCTCTAACCATAATAATTCACAACTCTCCCACATGCAAAATTCCCTAGCCCCTTCCCCAAGAACCCCTAAAATATTATTACTATTAAGGCATCAGCATCAGGTTTGAAGTTCAGGATTTCATCATATAAATCACCTCTAGGAATGGATGATGTTTCTTGTGCATGGCTCCTTAGGCATAGCTCCTTGAGTATCTTTGATCTACAGACCTGCAAACTAAACAGTCAAGTTATCTGCCCTGCACATACCTCAAGTATAATATTAAGATAATTGCTATAGATGCTCCATTCAAAAAAGGAGAAATAAGAGGCACAAAGTAGTCATTGGCCCATAGTAATACTAAAGTCCAGCTGGGCACATGTTGCCAGTTCTTTAATTATGGCTTAGTCATTTTACCTAGAAATGATGCTCCATAGCTCTTGGCTTTATTCCCTAAGCTCTCGGTTCCACTCCCTGTACTATTTTCCTTTTTCATAAATAGTTTGGATTTGCAGATAAATTATTTTCTCAGCTTGCTTCTGGCCCAAAGAAGTTCAGGTATGCAGAGTCCTCTTTTAATTTTTTTGCTGTCTCTGTCTCATTTTTTACAAGCTGATAAAATTCTATTAAAACTCTGTGGATTTCTGTGTATCAGTTTGTACCTGAATCCATTTCATTGAGGTAAGTCCTTCCCTACCTTGGGCTCTCTGTACAGCTGCTGTGGGAAACACCCTTAAGATTCTTGGACACTATTTTTTTTTAGCATCGTTATTGGAGTATAATTCCTTTACAATGTTGTGTTAGTTTCTGCTGTATAACAAAGTGAATCAGCTATATGTATACATACATCCCTATATCCCCTCCCTCTTGTGCCTCCCTCCCACCCTCCCTATCCCACCCCTCTAGGTGGTCACAAAGCACTGAGCTGATCTCCCTGTGCTATGTAGCTGCTTCCCACTAGCTATCTATTTTATATTTGGTAGTGTATATATGTCCATGCCACTCTCTCACTTCATCCCAGCTTACCCCTTCCCTTGCTCGTGTCCTTAAGTCCATTCTCTACATCTACATCTTTATTCCTGTCCTGCCCATAGGTTCATCAGAACCTTTTTTTTTTAGCTTCCATATATATATGTGTTAGCATACATTATTTGTTTTTCTCTTTCTGACTTACTTCACTCTGTATGACAGACTCCAGGTCCATCCACCTCACTACAGATAACTCAATTTCATTTCTTTTTATGGCTGAGTAATATTCCATTGTGTATATGTGCCACATCTTCTTTATCCATTTGTTTGTCGATGGGCATTTAGGTTGCTTCCATGACCTGGCTATTGTAAATAGTGCTGCAATGAACATTGAATTATGGTTTTCTCAGGGTAGAGACCCAGTAGTTGGATTGCTGGGTCATATGGTAGTTCTATTTTTAGTATTTTAAGGAACCTCCATACTGTTCTCCATAGTGGCTGTATCAATTTACATTCCCACCAACAGTGCAAGAGGATTCCCTTTTCTCCACACCCTCTCCAGCACTTATTGTTTGTAGATTTTTTTGATGATGGCCATTCTGACTGGTGTGAAGTGATACCTCATTGTAGTTTTGATTTGCCTTTCTCTAATGATTAGTGATGTTGAGCATCCTTTCATGTGTTTGTTGGCAATCTGTATATATTCTTTGGAGAAATGTCTATTTAGGTCTTCCACCCATTTTTGGATTGGGTTGGGTTTTTTTTGATATTGAGCTGCATGAGCTGCTTGTATATTTTGGAGATTAATCCTTTGTCTCTTGCTTCATTTGCAAATATTTTCTCCCATTCTGAGGGTTGTCTTTTTGTCTTGTTTATGGTTTCTTTGCTCTGCAAAAGCTTTAAAGTTTCATTAGGTCCCATTTGTTTATTTTTATTTCCATTTCTCTAGGAGGTGGGTCAAAAAGTATCTTGTGATTTATGTCCTAGAGTGTTCTGCCTATGTTTTCCTCTAAGAGTTTTATACTGTCTTGCCTTACATTTAGGTCTTTAATCCACTTTGAGTTTATTTTTGTGTATGGTGTTAGGAAGTGTTCTTTTTTTAATAATTTTTAAAATTTAATTAATTAATTAATTTTGGGCTGTGTTGGGCCTTTGTTGCTGCGTGTGGGCTTTCTCTGGCTGCTGCAAGCAGGGGCTACTCTTCATTGTGGTGTGCGGGCTTCTCATTGTGGTGGCTTCTCTTGTTGCAGAGCACAGGCTGTAGGCACACAGGCTTTAGTAGTTGTGGCACGTTGGCTCAGTAGTTGTGGCTCGCAGGCTCTAGAGCGCAGGCTCAGTAATTGTGGCACATGGGCTTTGTTGCTCCGCAGCACGTGGGATCTTCCTAGACCAGGGCTCGAACTCATGTTCTCTGCATTGGCAGGTGGATTCTTAACCACTGCACCACCAGGGAAGCCCCATTAAGAAATGATCTAATTTCATTCTTTTACGTGTAGCTGTTCAGTTTTCCCAGCACCACTTATTGAAGAGGCTGTCTTTTCTCCACTGTATATTCTTGACTCCTTTATCAAAGATAAAGTGACTATATGTGCATGGGTTTATCTCTGGGCTTTCTATCCTGTTCCATTGATCTATATTTCTGTTTTTGTGCCAGTACCATAGTGTCTTGATTACTGTGGCTTTGTAATAGAGTCTGAAGTCACGGAGCCTGATTCCTCCAGCTCTGTTTTTCTTTTTCAAGATTGCTTTGGCTATTTGGGGTCTTTTGTGTTACCATACAAATTGTAAAATTTTTTGTTCTAGTTCTGTGAAAAATGCCATTGGTAGTTTGATAGGGATTGCGTTGAATCTGTAGATTCCTTTGGGTAGTATAGTCATTTTCACAATGTTGATTTTTCCAATCCAAAAACATGACATATCTCTCCATCTGTTTGTATTGTCTTTAATTTCTTTCATTAGTGTTTTATAGTTTTCTGCATACAGGTCTTTTGTCTCCTTAGGTAAGTTTATTCCTAGGTATTTTATTCTTTTTGTTGCAATAGTGAATGGGAGTGTTTCCTTAATTTTTCTTTCAGATTTTTCATTCTTAGTGTATAGGAATGCCAGAGATTTCTGTGCATTAATTTTGTATCCTGCTACTTTACCAAATTCATTGATTAGCTCTAGTAGTTTTCTGGTAGCATCTTTAGGATTCTCTATGTATAGGATCATGTCATCTGCAAACAGTGTCAGCTTTATTTCTTTTCCGATTTGGATTCCTTTAATTTCTTTTTCTTCTCTGATTGCTGTGGCTAAAACTTCCAAAACTATGTTGAATAATAGTGGTGAGAGTGGGAAACCTTGTCTTGTTCCTGATCTTAGAGGGAACGGCTTCAGTTTTTCACCATTGAGAACGATGTTGGCTATGGTTTGTCATATATGGCCTTTATTATGTTGAGGTAGGTTCCCTCTATGTCTACTTTCTGGAGAGTTTTTATCATAAATGGGTGTTGAATTTTGTCAAAAGATTTTTCTGCATCTATTGGGATGATCATATGGTTTTATCCTTCAATTTGTTACTATGGTTTATTACATTGATTGATTTGTGTATACTGAAGAATCCTTGCATTCCTGGGATAAACCCCACTTGATCATGGTGTATGACCTTTTTCACGTGCTGTTGGATTCTGTTTGCTAGTATTTTGTTGAGGATTTTTGCATCTATGTTCATCAGTGATATTGGCCTATAGTTTTCTTTTTTGTGACATATTTGTCTGGTTTTGGTATCAGAGTGATGGTGGCCTCATAGAATGAGTTTGGGAGTGTTCCTCCCTCTGCTATATTTTGTAAGTTTGAGAAGGATAGGTGTTAACTCTTCTCCAAATGTTTGATAGAATTCACCTGTGAAGCCATCTGATTCTGGGCTTTTGTTTGTTGGAAGATTTTTAATCACAGTTTCAACTTCAGTGCTTGTGATTGGTCTGTTTGTATTTTCTATTTCTTCCTGGTTCAGTCTTGGAAGGTTATACCTTTCTAAGAATTTGTCCATTTCTTCCAGGTTGTCCATTTTATTGTCATATTTTTGCTTGTAGTAATCTCTCATGATCCTTTGTATTTCTGCAGTGTCAGTTGTTACTTCTCCTTTTTCATTTCTAATTCTGGTGATCTGAGTCTTCTCCCTTTTTTTGCTTGATGAGTCTGGCTAATGGTTTATCAATTTTGTTTACCTTCTCAAAGAACCATCTTTTATTTTAATTGATCTTTGCTCTTATTTCCTTCATTTCTTTTTCATTTATTTCTGATATGATCTTTATGATTTCTTTCCTTCTGCTAACTTTGCTAACCTTTTTTGATCTTATTTCTCTAATTGCTTTAGAGGGACACTCTATTTTTTAATGGAGAGGATCTGTGGGGCATGCCATTAAAATTCTTAGATGGTCTTGTGATTATTTGAAATGGTCTATGAGGCACCACATTAAATCTTTCTAAATTCTTAAAAAACATTTAAAGTTGCACTTTTGACTTCTTTTTTAGACTGTATCTTCCTGAAAGAACCCTTGATTTGATTTCTTCCAAGAAGCCATTTCTTACTTTGGCATCATTTGCTGTCTAGAGACACTCAGAATGAGAAAGAGTTTTGTTGTGTTTTTTTTTTTTTTTTTTTTTGTTTTTTTTTTTTTTTTTTTTGGTTGTTGTTTTTGTTTTTTAAACCCAGCAAGTCCTGGCTCTTTATATTTACAGCTCTTTCTTTAGCTTATCTCTCTCCTGTCACATTTTACTAAGGCACCTAGAAAAAGCCATGGGTCATATTTATCACTCCGCCTGGAAGTCTTTTTGGCTAGATCATCCAGTCAATTAGGTAAATTCCCTTTGTTCTACTTTACTGCAGTCAACAGTGTTGCTAAATTTTCTGCCATCACATGAAAAGAGTCTATTTTCCTCTAGCTTCCAATAACATTTTCCTCACTTTCTTTAATCCTTTATTAATTGGCTTCTTGAGGACCGCAAACTTCCACTAACAGTGTCTTCAAGACCCTTTAGACTTTAACTCTTCTCAAGGTCCTTTCACCTTCTGCCTGCCACTTAGTCTGAAAGCCATTGCCTCATGTTTTAGGTTTTGTTACAATTCCACCCCACTCACAAGTACAAAAATATGGTCCAGTTATCTTTTGCTCTGTAACAAATTTCCCTAATATGTAATGGCATAAAACAATTCTCTATTATGCTGAAGGATTCTATGGGTAAGGAATTTGGGCAGGATGCAGTTGAGATGACTTCTCTCTGGTCCATGTTGTCTAGGGCATCAGCTGGATGGCCCAGAGGCTAGGGGTAACTTGATGGCTGGGAAATCAGCTAAAGGCTTATTCACTCTCATGTCTGATGATTGATTCTCTTACTGTTAGTTTGGACCTTAGCTATGGCTGTACAATGACTTCAGACACCAACTACCCAGAGTTGGGCCAACCTCACAGGTTAAGGGCACAGTCCTCCGTAAGACTACACTCACTTCAGATACCAGCGATAAGTTTGGGGATCTCCAGGTCATCCTCATTTCCGACCAGCTAGCTACAAATTCAGGGGTTCCCACTACCCCTCCAGGATGGGCACCTCACTAGTATGACTCACAGAACTCAGGAAAGTGCTATACTTATGATTCAATTAAAGGATACAAATCAGAACCAGCCAAAGGGAGAGACACTTAAGGTGAGGTTTAGGAGAGTTCCAAATGTGAAGCTTTCATTGTCCTCTCCCCAGAGAGTTAGGACATGTCACTCTCCCAGCACATCAATGTGTGAAGATATGCAGAGTATTGCCAACTGTAGAAGTTCACCCAAACTTCAGTGTCCAGAGTTTTTATTAGGATTCAATTACATAAACATGATTAATTAATCTTTGGCCATATGACTCAATCTCCAGATCCCCTCTTCTTCCCATAGGTTGGCATAATATTACCCAATTCAAAACCCCAACACTCTAATCACATGGTTGGTCTTTCTGGCACAGGCAGCTTCTATCCTGAGTCATCTCGTTTATTTAAACTGTCTAAGAACCCACCATTAGAGTCATCTCATCAGCATATACTATCAGGGAACATGATAAATAACAAAGACTCTCCTATTACTGGGGGAATTCCAGAGTTTTAGAGGGTACTTCTCAGGAACTGGGGACAAAGGCCAAATACTTTATTATACAGGCTGTCAACTAGAACATGGCCTCTCCAGGTTACCTGGGCTTCTTTACAACATGGTAGTGTGGTTCTAAGGATAAATGTCCTGAGAGAAAGAGAACCAATAGAAACTATATTGCCTTTTATGACCTAGCCTTGGAAGTAATGCAGTGTCACTTCAATCATATCCTATTTGTTGAGGCAGTTGTAAAGACTCGCCCAAGATCTTGATGGGAGAATAGCAAGGCTTGGAAAAGAAGAAATAGAATTTTTCAAAAAACAAATATCATAAGGGCCTCTTTTGAAAAATAAGTCTGACATAACCATCGAGTCTAAAGTCCTCCAGGAGGTTTTCAAAACCTTTGACAATTTGGTCTCATACTACTTTTCCTTCAATATATTTAATTGCCTCTCCACACTTTGTTTCCAATTCAGTTAAGGGAGTCATTCCCATCTCAAGGATTCTGGGCATAGTTTTCCCCTACTTAAAAGTATCCTCCTAATGAAAATCTAACCCATCCTTCAAGGATTACCCCTATCATGACATCTATGAACCAAGAGACAGAAACCCCAATTTAAAGGGACTTAACAGAACAGAATTTATTGCCTCAAGAAACTGAACATTCCAGAAAAGGAGCTAGCTTTGGGCATGCCCCTGGAAGCGCCAAACTCTCATCATCATTCCTTCTAGCAATCACAGAGAAATAGGGTGTCTTTCCTCTAACGTCTCCCAAATAATTCCTGGGATTTACTCTAACTGGTCCACTTGGGTCATGTGCCCAAACTGCAACAGATTCTGAGATCAGAGGAAGGAATTATACTGAGAGAGAGGAAGAGGGGTTTTCCCCTAAAGAAATGTGGATTAATGTGTTACCAGTCTGGAGAAATAGATGTCCATTTCCAGATTCAGGGTTTTTTCCTTGCTAGAGTGGTGGAGTGTTGAAGCTGGAAGGGACTGTAAAAATTATTTTGTTCACCACCTTTATTTTACATACGTGGAAACTTGAAATTCAAAAAGATGGAATGACTCTCCTGAGTTGCACACAGTGGTAAAGCATCAGAGCCAAGACTAAACCCTGTGTTCTGACACCCCAGGCCAGAGGATTTTTGTATAGCCTGATGTCTGAATAGACACCAAGATTATATGCTAACCTTCAGTTTTGCATTATAAAAAATAGCAAAACTTACAGTCACACGGTGTTCGGATTTTATCCACTCACTTGCTCTAAGAATTTGCACAAGTGACTTAACTCCTCTAAGCCTCCATTTCTCATCTGTAAAATATAGTAATAAAAGCTATCTTGAGGAGCTATTGTCAGGAGTAAATTAGATACTATAGAAATAAAGATTCTAGAAAACAGAAGTGCTCAATAAATGGTAGCTATTATTTGTATCTCTTGCCATGTTTAATAGGGTTTGTCACATACTTTGTTTTTATCCTATACTTGGTGTTTGATTAACTTAATTCTTTTCATAGGTGGGGGTTTATTAGAGTACATTTATTGAGAAGACAGCGAAAGTTCTTGCCCTTAACGGGCTTCAAAGAAATATTAAATAACCAAGAAGGATCTAACTAATCCAAATTAGATAGAATTACAATCTTCGCCTTTTAAACACCCTTTTGTAACATTACCTTTGGGAATCTAAATGTAGAACAGCAGAAATTTTATATGTTCTCAATTCCATGTGTTTCTGTAGTTTAGTTTTTGCTTTTGAATTCAGGCAGGACTGACACGTGATGAGTTTAGTGATGACAGTCTAAAGAGTCTGACTGCCCTGAAGCCAGTGTTTATGGGTACATAACCCAGATATGGTACACATGACTCACCAGGCCGTATAAGTCACTGGTATTTTATATCAAGCCAAAATTTTTCTTTTGGCATTGCATGTTTCAAGTACTCACATTGTTCCCTTTAACCTTTCCATACTTTTGTTGTGATTGACAACACAAAAGAGTTTTGTATGTCTTTCCTACTTGGACAAAGGTCAGTACTTTTACTGACCCCCAAGTAAAAGTACTTTACACATGGTACTTTAAAAGTACAGCTTCATATATTTTATTAATTCTTTCTTTCAAGAACTTAGAATAGCCATAAAATATAATTTAAACAACAAATTATATCTAACAGATATTTTTAATAGAATTGATATGCCATATTTAAGAGTCTGGTATATAGGAGATCTGCAGTATATTACAGCAGCTATTATTTGTATCCCTCTCCATGTTTAATGGAGTTTGACACATGGTAGGTTTTTAATCAGTACTTGGTTTTGAATGATGAATTATTCTTTCCAGTGGTAGGTGCTTATGATTTACACCCCCTAGTACTAGGCTGAATTCGGCACTATGGGCAGAAATTGTTATTTGGCACATCAATGTGGAGGCTACAGATTCTACAAATGTAATATATAATATCCATAATACTTTTTATTATGAAATAATTCTTGGATATCTATAATGTACTAGTTATAAGATTAAACATAAAATTAGTCATGGTCCTTTCCCAAAGGTCTATTCTAGGTTTACTTGGAAGACAACTAATATATGACCATCAAATTAAATGAAGAAAACCCAGTATCCAATAAGAAGACTGAACATGTGAAGCGTATGTATTTCTTTCACAGCTCCATGAGCAAGAGGGAACCTGGGTATGGTTGTGGAAGTACAATTCATCTCTGGTGTTATTGAGGTCTTTACTAAGTTCCTTCTTAAATTTCTTTTACCCTATCTCACTAATGTGTGTCAAGGCAACTTGCTTCTGGAGTATTAAAACTTTACTCTGGAAACGATGTAAAAACTTTCATATTAAGATGTAAATGCCTGCCTGAAGTAAGGGACACCTAAACTATCATCCTCACTGGATAGCACAAGGCATAAATTAACTAGCAGAATTTTAGTCTTCAGCCTTCAGGTGTGTGTTGGGAGAATGGTGAGTGGAGAGGGAGAGAGTAATGAGGTTCTTCGAGAATATTTCTGAGGACACTAAGTATTCACCTGAAATTGAACACTTAAGTGGGTGTCTATTTTACCTACTCTTAACTTGGCTTTTCCTGCAGGGTACTCTTTGCTACAATTCACTAAACTTACCAAGAAAGGTTACTTGATGAGTCATTCGTAAAAATTTCTAAGTATAGTTCCCAGAGAAAGAAAACATGAGCCCCAGTAACAAGAACTCTCTAAAAGACCACATTCCTACCACCAAAATGTAATCACTGTGCCATTTAAAGCTGAAAGCTAATTTCACTTCCTCTTTAAGGATTTATGAAACTGACATGAAAGGATTTTTCTACTTCCACTTTTGCTTTTCTAAAATCTCTTCTCCATACTGCAAGAGCAAAACAAATTAGATCACATCACTCCCCTACGTAAAAACCACCAGTGGTTTTCCATCACACTTAAGATAAAATCAAAATCCTTACTGTGGCCTAAAGTCACCCTGCCTAAATAGCTCTCTCTCGCTCCATGACCATGCCCCAGACGTCCCAGAGATCTGTCTGGTCCTTGACATGCCAAGCTCACTGCCACCCCAGAGCCTTTGCTTTTGTCTGGGACACTCTTCCCCGAGATTTTCACATGGTGGCTTCCTCCTGTCATTCGGTCCTGCTCAACTGCCCCCTCTTCTAACAGGCTCTCTCTGGTCAACCGGTCTAAAGTAACCTCTCCTTGGCCCCCTCTCCCATACTGCTTGCCCACATCATACTCTGCTTTACATCCTTTATGGTATGTATCCCTCTGCAATGACCTTGCTTATTTTCTATTGACCCCGAGTAAGTTCCATGAAAACTGCCTCTCTTTCTCACTACAGTATCCCCAGGATCTAGAGGAATGCCTGGCATATTCAAGATGCTTTGATCGAATAAAATGTATGGTGACTCAAGTATATAATATAAAAATTATAAATACTATAACACATATAATATAGGGCTCGGAGTCCTTTCGAAGCACTGTGAGAAGAACAATCTAGAGTTTAGGTTCAGAACCAAATGGTTGCCTTTGGTGCAGGAGGCGTGAAGGAGAAACTCACACGAAAAGGGTCAACATTGGTCGGGGAGGCAGAACACTCCAGCAGAAGATCCTTGTCATAGGTCATGCAGAAGTTCCCACAGGCCTCACCAAGGCAAAGAACTAGAAGTTAAAACAAGTCTTGAAAATAATGAGTTTAGTCCTATAACTGGCAACTTTTCTCTCTCCTACAGGCCTAGACTTAGGCCTGTAGGAGAGAGAAAATATTGCATGCATGGTATGTTGCCACTGTTAAAAATATCACATGATGTGCTTAAAAGTAATGGTTACATCTTTTTGTGTGTCTACACACCATGGTATAGGGCAATGTGGCACGTTAAGTGTAGGATTTCATCTGTTTCTGCAAGTTGATTATTCCCATGTTCCAGATGAGGAAGCCAAGTCTGAGAGAGGTTAAACAACTTGTCCACAGACTAGACAGCAGAGATAGGTTTTGGGATATCCTCTTTGGTTCCAACATGCTTAAAACATTAAACAACTATTGTTTTGGATGTCTTCATATGGAATAAATACGCTCTCCTTCTCCACAGTTCTCACCACTGCCTATTGTGTTATACCCAGCCTGATCTCACACGTGGAGTATACCTGCTTGGCCCTAGGCTCTTTAGATTTCAGCCTATGATGCTAACCTGATTCTTCCTACTACCTGTTGCTTCTCTACAAAGAGACCTCTGCCTTGTTTGTACCAATTGCAGAGGCTCTCCAAGGACATGTGGGCTGGGGGTCGATAGGTGTTATGTTAGTTTTTGTCTTGCTGAGTGGGATTTATAACAAGTGTGCCCAAAAGAAAGGATGGTGTGTTAGGAGAAGGGAAGAGAGAAGTTTTCCGAGAGTGGAAAAAGCAGGAGAATGGAGGAAGTGATGGCTGGAAGCAAAACTCTAGGATAAGTGATGATTTTACATGGAGCTTGGAAATATTTTGCTGTGTAGTATGCAATATCACTCTTCTCCCACCTCACCAAGACGTCTTCAGTTGGGACACCATTGTAGGAATTGTTCTGTTTTCCTGGATAAGAAAATGCAGTAGAAAGGGCCTCAAGGAGAAAGAAAGTCATCTCAAGAAGGCCTAGTCTGCTTCTGTAACAGAAAAAGCAGGGACTTTGGAATCAAAGGGTCGTAGGTCTGCAAATGAGCTCTTTTCTTAGCTGTTGTTTCCTCTCTTATAAAATGGAAAAATAGTATCTTCTTTGCAAAGTTATTCTGAGAATTAAATAACACTCATAAGAGGCCTGGTATGGAGTTTAGCACATGTTAGGCCAAGTTCATTCCCTTCCCCTTATACTGAACTAAAATTGTATTCTCTGTAATTCCCATGCACTGGTTCTAATACTACTCTGCAGAACATGAAGGGGTTATGTCACCTTTCTCAGACAACAGAGCTCTAATTTGTCAAGATCCTTCAAGAAAAGAAAATTCATATCAACACCTGTGTCCAATTGCTCTCAAGCTTAAAATGCTTTCTTTTTTCAATTACTGCATTTAGTACCCAATTTAAAACACTTTTAAGCAAGAATCAAGGTAAACTTTAAAGATGAATCTAAGTATTGAACAAATCGCTCAAATGTTTAGAGAATAAGTTTACATCTGACCATGCAGCTCTTCTATAGGCAAAGGATCCAATTCGGTGATTAGCTAACCTTACTGAGCACTCACTGGGTGTAGAGGATGTCCCAGCTCTTCTACTGTATTTGGGTGCTTTTAGCTACAATAACTGAATACAAAAATAAAAGTGGCTTAAACAATGAGGAAAATGTATTATTCTCCTTAGATATAAATTTCCAAAGTACGCAACTGCTCGGGTGGCTCAGTGGCTCAACAACGTGCAGCATCCAGACTTTTGCCATCATTCCCCTTCTTCTCTGTTACATTGTTTTTTTGCAAGATGGTCCAGAAGTGCCAGGCGCACCTACAGACATAACAACACATGTAATGGTACTTTCTCTCATGCGACTCTTTTTATTAGGGAGGAAAATCATTCTGAGATCCATCCCCCCAAAACTTTTCCTCAGGTTCCATTGGTCAGAATTGTATCACACATCCATGCCTCAAGCCACTGCTACTCAACTTTTTCACAGCATAACACAAATTAAAAAATAATGTTTTAATGACACAAGAAGTGCCTGGGTGGGGCTGCTTTGGTCAGATGGAACCATCTCAGGTTTCAGCAGCTGAGCCTCACTCAAATGTTCCAAGGGCTTAAGGGACCAATACCTTGTCACATCTGTAACCTATTTGAGATATAGCAGTGAGCACTGACATATAGGCTGGGACGCTGCTCTAGGCTACAAGGGAGACTGAGAAATCATGTATCTGTATACAAACTCTAGTGAGTGAAGGGTCTGCCAGTGAGGAGGAAGAAGGATGTGCTGGTCAAGGGTGCCTCATCTATTGTAAATATCACAATACATCCTGAGAGGTATTGTTTCGTGAAGAATGAAAGCAAGGCTAATAGTATAAGTGACATGCTTAAGTTCACAGAACCTATAAGTGGCCCAGTTGGCATAGTACAGCGGATCCAGTGGTGTGCTGGTAAATGTTTAACAACCAGCTCCCCAAATGTAGTTCTGACATGGCCTGTTGATTAATATTTTCATCTAAGATAAAAGTGACACAACAAAGATGTATATGGGAACTTACTTGCCTATTATGTGAGTGACTTCTTTGCTGAGATGAATGTTTTTGTGCCATTCACCATGTAACAGCTATAGACACAACATGCTTTTTATGTTTAATTTGCATTATTAATGGCTCCTCTGTCACTTTCTTAAGTCTAGACCATCAGCAAAGCAATAAGTCAAGCCTTGATCTGTGGCATTTGCTGACTTCCATCGTGTAAATACTCCCTCCACAGCCAGTTTCAAGCTCACAAAGTGAAGTCACTGAATGTGGTATTGGGAATAGATGTGCAGTAACACATCATAGAGTATTTCTACCATTTAGACACAATACACATAAGTACCTCAAGAGCACAGATAATAGTAACATACATTCAGATAATTTAGAAGATACGTTTTTAATGTATATTTTCTTTTTTTTAAAAATACAAAGTATAGTTGATTTACAATGTCGTGTTAGTTTCAGGTGTACAGCAAAGTGATTCAGTTATACGTGCGCATGTGTGTATGTATCTATGTGTGTGTGTGTGTGCGTGCGTATATATATATATATATATATATATATTATTTTCCAGATTATTTCCCTTATAGATTATTATAAGATATTGAATATAGTTCCCTGTGCTATATAGTAGGTCCTTTTTGGTTATCTATTTTATATATAATAGTGTGTATATGTTAATCCCAAACTCCTAGTTTATCCCTCCTTCCCCTTTCTCCTTTGGTAACCATAAGTTTGTTTTCTATGTCTGTGAGTCTGTTTCAATAATATATATTATCTTCATTTAAAATTTAATTGGAGGTTTATATAATTTAATTTTTAACAGTGACCATGTTTAGCAAACAACTGGCAAAATTCCTAAAAATTTAACAGTCTGCTCTCATGAGATAGTATAAGCCAGTTCTGCATACCATGGTATGTGGGATCTTCCCAGACCGGGGCACGAACCCGTGTCCCCAGCATCGGCAGGCAGACTCTCAACCACTGTGCCACCAGGGAAGCCCCCCACTGTTGACTCTTAAGTCCATGCTCTTTCCACTCCTGACTCTCCTTGCTACCTTTATTACTGGCACGTAAAAGCTAGGGATGATCTGTAGGATACAGGGGAAAACCTGGGTACCAGTCATTACTTTTGGTGACCCTGGGCAACCGCTAGCTCTCTGACACTCAGATTTCTCTGCTGGAAAGGATGAGAATGGTCCTTGCCTTGCCAAGGGTTATTTTGAGGATAAAGTTAGTTGGTCTAAGTGACAGGGCTTTGTAAACTGTAGAGTCAGATACAAAAAAAAAGCCTTTATTATGATGGCATTTCATCACTGGTTTTCAACCAGGCCACCATTGTTAAGGACACAAAATGTGTTGCAGCTTTTAAAAGTATGCTTTAGTTTGAGATCTTCTGTAATGCCCACAGTAGACAGTAAACTCCCAGAAAAACTGTTCTCAACAAGTCCAATTTTTTGTTAGTCTTTACTCATTAAGAATACCTATCTAAATTGGGAGAAAAACAATTTTTTCTAAACTTTAGTTTACTCATTTCTAGCTGTTGTTGGACTGTCTGAAGGGACCTCTTTCTGGCATTGTGGAATGCTTCTTAATTTCAAGAGTTGAATAAAAGTCCTTTGATTTTTAATTTTGATTTCTCAAGCTGCTTTGCTTTTTGGGCCAGACCAGTTCAGTAAGTTATTTTGTATGAACTGTGCCCCTCTACTTAAGGTGCTATCCTAGCTGTAAATTGGATTAAGTACCCCAAATATCTTAAGTTATAATTCTAAACTTGAGCAACTTTATAAAATATTTGCCTGAGTTTGCTGAACTTCTCTTTGGTCTGCAGACAACTTTTCTGCCAAGCTCTTTCCCACAACAGGCCCTTTGCCCACGCTGATCCTTCTGCCTGTAAAGCTCTCCCCTGATTCTTTGCGAAGCTGGCTCCTCCTTCAGCTTGAAAGCCACCTTCTTAGAAAGGTCTTCTCTGCACACTTGTTTCAAGTCATCCCCCCAGTCTATTTCCTTACTTATTTCCTTCACAGCACTGATCACAACCTGCAGTTTCCTTGTTCATTTGTTTACTTCTTTGTCTATATCTCTCATTATAACATCAGCTCCTCGGGGGCTGGGACGTTGCCCATTGATGTCATTAACTACGCCCAGTATCCAGCACAGTGCCTGGCACATAATAAGCAGCCGTTGAACAGATGAATTTGTCTCACAAGATCCACATCAATGCTGTGGGGCTGTGGCCACCTACAATCTCTTGAGGGAAGATCCTACCCTAAAGGTTATCCAGGGCTTGACCCGTGGTGCTCCCAGTGGCCACATTTCTCTTAGGGCCCAGGAGAAGACACAATGGCAGCACAAGCCTGCTGGCTCCTGTCTGCCCCACCCTGATGGGGCCACCTCAGTGATGTCGTACAGAATAAAATTCTCTAATCCTTTTCATTCTGTGACAGTCCTTTAAACAGCTGTTTTTCATGACCTGATATGTTGGGGTGGGGGATGGAGGAAGGAGGAGG
>NW_020175662.1:74664-77722 GCF_003031525.2 Neophocaena asiaeorientalis asiaeorientalis | reverse complement strand
GGGGGGGCGGTTGGTACATTCCCCGCCAACAAAATTAGTGTAGGGACACTATCTGCTCATATGTATTGCTTCAGGAGAAAGTGGGTAGCAGAAGCTGTAATTTGGACTAGGCTAGGGAAAAGTGAGAAGAGAAAAATGGGGAAAAGAAGAGCAAAGGAGATAAAAAGAGAACAGAAGAAAGGGAGAAGAGTAATAAGGAGAGAAGAGAGGAGAGGAGGACAAAAGAAGAGGATATCTGTGAGGAAAAAACATGAAACAGGTAGTGAAAGAGGAGGGAGGAGGAAGGTAGAGTTGAATGTGTGTTCTGCTTGGCTTTGCGACTCTTGGGTAGTGACTGGCCTCAGTGTGAGTGGATGGATGACTCAGCTGAGAGGGTTCTCAGGTGCTCCCCTGAGGGGCCACTTAAATCACTGAGGTCATTTTGAGAGGCTCAGGCAAGGCTCTTAGGTGACTGTCTTGGATGGATTCACAATAGTAATTTGGTTTTACAAAAAAATACAAACCTCTTTTAAAAAAATAGTGATTGTGGAGGAAAAGAGGAAGGAGTATTGCTGACTGGATTAAGCTTCAGATTCCTCACTTCCTGTCCTCACCCCAAGCCTCGCAATTACTAGGCTAATGGCATATAGTTTAAATTCAGGACTTGAAAACCAATCTTTCAGAAAACCTTCTTCCTCTTTGGTAATTGAAATATAAACAGATTTCCAAAGCAGAGTAGAATAATTTCACAATATACCTGTAAAAATTACTGAAGTACAATTATGGCAATATATTCTCACTGATGTTTTCCAAAAACTTACTATGAACATCTCAAATGTGTGTAGGAGGCCCAAGCAAAGCCTTGTAGTTCAAAAGAGGAGACAACTTTTTTTTTTTTTTTTTGCGGTACGCGGGCCTCTCACTGTTGTGGCCTCTCCCGTTGCGGAGCACAGGCTCCAGACGCACAGGCTCAGCGGCCATGGCTCACGGGCCCAGCCGCTCCACGGCATGTGGGATCTTCCTGGATCGGGGCACGAACCCGTGTCCCCTGCATTGGCAGGCGGACTCTCAACCACTGTGCCACCAGGGAAGCCCGGAGAAAACTCTTAACACTCTTTTTTTTTTTTTTTTTCAATGTCTCTTTCCCCTCTTCTAATACTTGTTTTTTGCCCTTAGCATAATATTTTGGGAATATTTAGTATAATATTTAGGGAATATAATATATAGTGTAATAATAAGGAAGGGGATATTATACCAAGCATATTTATTTAGATAATATTAAGATATCTTTGTTCCAAATTTTAAAATGTTAATCTTATAACCCATGAATTTCCTAGTTCGTACCAAAATGTCCATGCAAGCTGTATTCAGAAAAAAGAAATAGTGGGAAGGTGCAGCTTAATTGGTAGGCTGTGGTATACTGTACAGACTCCTTAAAAATATCTTTATGGTCATATTTCCTATTTTTCTACCTCTTCTGCTATAATTGACCCAGATTCTCCTACAAGTGTAGAACAGAGAGAAGAAAGACGTGGAAGCCTAAAGGAAGGAAGCAGAAAGACAGGCAAGACCTTCGAGCTCTTTATGGTCCAAGAGTGACATTGGCTACCCAGGCTCTGCCTTATGAATACGAAAATTTGTTTTCTAAGGGCACTCCAAATAGTGGTTGCCACATGGGCTATTCTATTTCAGAACCGTAATGAGTCTATTAGCATGCTAATCATGCTGCTATTTGTCTGAAATATTAAGGATTCCAATAAGGTAGAGTTTTAAAGATCTTTGATCTAATTTCCTTTTTTTTTTTTGGCAAATGTGGGGAAAAGTAATTAGGAAATATGTCCTCAGATAATACTGGGACCAAATGCATAAATGAACTTTATTTTTACTTTCCATACCTGGAAATGATCCATCTTCATCTTATGCTAAGAAATTCTAACCCCAAAGATATCGGGTAGAGTAATTTTGGGGTTCCTTGAAGAAGTGGCCTGCCAGTGATCATTAGGTGATATTGTTTCATACTGTTGTTAGATCCCAGGCCTAAAAGTGAAAGGAACAGGATCTTCCCAAAAAGACATGTTGAAAAAACTGGAGACAGCTTTTACAGCTTTAAAAGTAGCTAAATGTTTGCTAAATGACAAGAGACAGAATAAATAGGTTGCTTTTGACCTAAAAGTTGGAACAACAAAGTGGCTTTAGGAGATACAAAGTAGCAGTTCTTTTTAAAGTACCTGCCTCTAATAATACAGTGTTTGGTTTTTCTTTGTATATACCACAGCATCTCTTTAAAACACGGATTTTTCTATTAAACTTCTGTTCCTGCAAATGTGGTGTAGGTCAAATCCACGAACAGGTTAAGTCTCTGACAAGAGAGGGATAAAGCACCCCAGCCAATAGGAGACCTGGCTGGTGATGTACTGTTCCCCAGTTCTGATTCATTGGCCGCCTAGGGTTTGTCATTCTATCCGCTGCGGCGTCCGCAAACAGCGTGCGTCCGGCGTGGGTCCGGTTTTCCGTAGTCTAGCCAGCTAAACTGGATTTTGGCCGCCTGCACGTGCAGTTTCAATCAGGTTTAGCAGATCTCTAACTTTTAATAGAAGGAGCTGTTACGTTTTTGATTATCTTCCGGATTTTTAAAAATCCTTCGTTCCTTTAACCTCACTGGAGGTCGATGGAAGTCCCCAGAAGCAGAATCACGTGACTGTCTAACAAGTGCAAATAAATACGATGTGAAACCCCATGAGCTACAGACGGAAAACCTGCCAGAAACTCAGAGCATGTGCCTCGTGCGTGTATAGGCTGCATCAGCGTGTGGGTGGGTGGTAGTAGAGTGTGTGGGTTGTTGCCCTTAGGGACGGGAGGTGTGTGCCTGGGGCACCTCCGTTCCGATCCGGGATTCGGATGCTCCCTTCAGCTTGGGCCTGAGGCCGGGGCCGCGAGGCGATTGCGGCGAGAGAAGCCGGGTAGGACAGTGACGTCATCTGCGTCCGCCCCTCCCCCGCTCGCCGGACCGCGCTGCAGTTCCGGCTCAACGACATCCGGGTCTCTCCAGCTGCTCCACCGCGCCGCGGCTGTAGTTGGG
>NW_020175662.1:0-74633 GCF_003031525.2 Neophocaena asiaeorientalis asiaeorientalis | reverse complement strand
TGACGGCGGCGCGGGCGAGGGCCGCGGACCGGCCTGTCCTGAGAGCGGCCGGCGGAACTTTCCCCAAGCGGGGAGGGGGCGTCCGGCACCCGCACCCGCCCGGCCACCCTGGGCTCCAACCCCTGGAGGGAGGCCGGGAGAAAGAAGCGGGGAGGCCTCCTTTGGACCGGACTTGGCCTCGAAACACTGAATTCTGGAGAATTAGCTTCAGGTTTTATAGGGGGCGGAGCTGAGCGTGAGGCTCTTTCAGAACTCGGCAGTGATGCGTCCAATTCATTCATTATTAAGGCATCGAACGAATCCACCGAAGTAAATCGAACTGATTTCTTCTGTTTTTAACCGTGTAAATTGTGTGGGTAAAAGTTGTTGATGTTAAGAGTTTGGTTGAGATGTGGTTCTGTTCAGCGTGTACATTTTAAATATTTTCTTGAAGGACAGCTGGCTGTGGAGCGCCTCTACCAACCGCAGTTTTAGATACGTTTTGAAAATTTCATCACCGGAGGTATTTCTTTTTTCTCAAGCACCGCATGGTACTTAAAAATCCACAAAGGTCATACTTCAGTTGTCCAAGCCAAGAAATCTGTTCGCCTCCCCGCCCCTAACCCTAAATTTTCTGCTAATTGGAGTAATGAGCCGAATGCATTTTAAGAAGTGATTGGAAGACCATGGGAGGTGTGAAAATCTATGGGAGGTAGTTATTATTTTCCCGGGGTAAATGATTTTGACATTACTGAAGGAAGTTAGGAATTAAAAAAAAAATTGTTCTGAGGAAAAAGGTTTAATCTTTTCAAATTTGCACACTGGAATTTTAAACACAATCACTTTTTAGGTGCACAGAGCTCTGAAGAGTCAGAGGGCTTATTTATTTTAACAGTGCTCTTCTGAGCCTTAGGGGTTCCAGAGCTCTCAGGAGTCCAGCAGGGCTTGCTCCCCAACTGCTCTTTAACTCGAACAACCTCACTTTTATATTTTATCTTTTTACATATTGGGCCTTTTCCAGAGTGTAGTTCTGTAACTCTGCAGATTAGGAAACTGACTAGGGCAATAGTGACCCACGCCTCTGCCTTTTTTATAAATATAGATGTTCCCTTTATTGATTTAATGTTTCTTTTGCCAATAAATAATTTGAAGCCCAAAATAACATTCCTTGTTTGATGTTTTAGTTCTGTTCCTATGTGTAACTCACATATATCTGTTTAAACATTCAGTCATACAAGGCTGATTACTTTTTTTTTTTTGAAAGGAAACTATCATGAGTCGTTTATTTAAGTGTTGAGTGGACCATCACATTAAAATAACTGGAGTCTTTCAACACCCCATGACGTACAGAAATAGCAAGGCAGACATATGGATTTGACAGGGTATGATACAGCCCTTATAAACTCTCACTACAGAAGAATGGACACGCGGTGTCATTAACCAACTAAGGGCTGATTACTTTTAACCTGCAAGTTATAGCAATACCACATGAAACTATAATGAGCTAGGCATGGAAGTTAAGACATTTTTGATTAGATATCACTAAATATTTTTCACATCAGTGAAGTAATTATATTATGGGAGAGGTATATTAAGACTGGTAAAGTTTGGCTAGCTACCTCAGTATATATTTGAGAAATAAAATGGTTGAATGATTGAGTCATCAAAAATTCTTTTTATGTGGTGTGTGTGTGTATTTTAACATATAATATAAAAGTGGTTTATATTTTAGTTTGAAGAGCAAAAGTGATGCCCATAATTACAATGTAAACTGTTGAAGGGAACACTGCACTAGGAGACAGTAATTGTTTGGTCATGACTGTGCTCCAAAATAATCAGCAAAGCCAAAGGGGTAGATTATATTATCAAATGTACTGTCCAGTTGTTATATTTTTTTATTCTCAATATTGTCTATTTAATATGCTTTGACTAAATGCCTGTTATGTGCCAGGCACTTAGATGTTTCAGCATTCTGAAGCTGATTTTCTTTCTGGGTTGTCTCTTATTTAAAAGAACTTAAAGTTGTTGATTGTTGTTTAGGAAAGATATTCCTGTAGGTAGCTTTTATTGATTTTTCTGTTGGGATTGAGAAGTCTAGAAAAACTCTTGGGAGGAAGGCAGATGGAGATTCCACAAGAGACAAAGGGTGGTTGAGACTACAGGTTTGAACAAGCACATGACCCTTGGTAATTTTATGTGGAGGGCATTTTAAGAACACATTGTTAAGGTTTTTTTGTCAGTTCAAGCTGAGTCTTGCTAATCTTGACTTGTTAAGAAACCTTCATTTGAAAATTTGTTCTCTAATACCCAATTTTCTTCAAAGAAATTAATAGTACATCGTATTGTCACATGGTAAATATTGCTAAGCAGTTAGTAAAAACCTACAGTCTTTGAATTTGTTCCCATAACACCTAGACTATTTATTATAATAGCTAATAGCATGTGTAGCTGATTCTGGTTTAGCTGTAAATGCTTATTTATTTAAAAATTTAAGACTAAAGACTGACATATGTCCATAGGGAGCTTGTTATCCCTGAAATGCTCATGCATGAGAGCTGGATTAATTTCTTAAGATGTGAGGTTGTGATCATGTAGAAACAACTAATTATAAGATGATAATTTCGATGATCCCCTGAATGACTGACTCTTGTCTGGGCATCTGACTCTGAGTGGTACTCCTGACTACTTTACATCCTTAATCAAATCAGAGGAAGGAGGCAGCCCTGTAAGAAAATCAGCGCAAGTGGTGTCCTGTAAGTTAAACAAGATAAAACAAGGTATGGCCCTGTGAAATATTATGGACCTTGGGGGACGGGAAAGGTGTTGTGAGGCAACTAGGTAAAACTCTGTGCCTTCCTGTACCCTGGGTAGTAACTTTATGCCAGAATATGTTCTGTCTTCCATCTCATATTACGTTGGTGACAAATTTTTAAAATTGAGTTGCTTCATTTATTATTTCACTATTACCCAGGAAATTCTCTGAATTTCCACCTGGGATTATTAACTACTCTTATATGAAAGTAGCTTGGGTTCAATGATATCAAGATCAAAAGCTTGATTACCTCTATTTTTTCTTCTTTTGTTTTTTCCAGTGTCTAATGTGCTCCATATTACACAAGTAACAATTTTATATTTTATTGAGTCTCCAGAATATATTTCTTGATGATTTTGACCTTTATATGTCCTAGATATCTGTGTACTACCTAGATAAGCTCTTTACCTAGCTTTTCTTTTGCTGAGGCAGGTAGGAGGAGCTAGAGAAAGTAATTAAGAGAGGGGAGCTTATGTATACCTTTATCTAAAATGTAATAGACTTTAGAATTTTTCTGAGAAACTGAGGGAAAGGTACTGGATGTTAATGTGTGTTAATAGATTGTTGGTACTGTGTTTATAAAATTAGAGATGTTTTAAACATTCCTTGAGTAAATGTGATAAAGAAGGGAGTTTGAGTTTTTAATATAATTCTTAACATGTTTATCTGGATCCCATTGACTTAGTTTATGTAGTATTCGTGTTTAGGATCTGGATTGAAAGTCACTAGATTTTTTTGTGGTTGATATGATTTGAATTAAAATCCTATGAAACTAAACTTCTTCTAGATACAAAAGAAAGTGAATAATAAAAGCCATAATTTATTGAAAATAAAGCATCAGCCTTTAATTTTCACCACAACCTTCTAAAGCATATGATGTTATCTCTGTGTTACAGATGAAGAAATGTTGGCTTAGAGAGTCTAAGTAATGTGCCAGAATCAGAGCTGTAAATACAGAATTATTTTCAGAATACTCTTGAGTAGACTTTTCCCAATTAGATTGTTGTTCCTAGGAATCAAAATTTGAAAAGCTGAATGTTACACTTCTGATACAGATTCCTAGAATTAAAAGGGACCTTACAAATTTATGTTGTTAAGTCTTCCAGTGCAAGATTCCCTTCTAAAACATTCAGTAAAGATTTAAGAAGTTAAAATCATTTTCTCATTCCCAAAGTTTCAGAAGTCAACAGAGATAAACAGTTTTATATGTTTGACTATCATTGTTCAGATCAAGAAATGGAATCAATATTAATTCTCAAATGGTTGATGTCTGTATTGAAGGACTTAGGGAAATGTTTCTGAGTGTGTACAGTCAGTGGAACCACATTGTAGGCTCCAGAGAACATGATAAAACTTCCTAGTGGGGTGATCTTGGGCAAGCTACTTGATTTTTCTAAGCCTCAGTTTTCTTTATCTGTCAAATGGAAAAGCCTTTCTCATTAGGTAATCTTGAATATTAAATGAGATAATCATGTAAAGCACTTGACGTATTTTCTACTGTAAAGAAATACCAAATAAATGGTAGCTGCTATTATTGAGTATATGAAATCTTGAAATACTTAGGGGAATAGAAACTTAGTGAGTATGAGAGGGTTGTCTTTTAGTATAGTTTTAGCAGTGAGCCTGGAAGACAAACTATAAGTCTTTGGATTGAGTAGAGACTTCAGAAAGGTGCTAAAGGTTGTGGGCATATAGAACTTGTATATGAGTAGACTAAAAGTTAAGAGGTAATGGAAAAGAAAATTGAGTATGAGTAGATTTATTTGACTGTACGAAGCTGGAGAGAAGTCATTAGGTTAATGATTAGGTGGGAGTTGATGGTTAAATAGAGGATAAAGAGTAAGTAATAAAGCAAAGGTGAATGTTCAGACAAGAATGATCAGTAAATGAGGAAGGACACAGGTTGGTGTTTTGAAGAGGGGTTGCGGTTCATGATTACAAATGATCAAGAAGATATTGCTACAGAAAAGATGCAAAAGAGAGTAAGAAAAATAACTTATTCTAATTAACTCAGTTCTTGTGAAACAAAAAAAGAAAATTTCTTGATTAGAAATGGTCAAGAAGATATTGCTGCAGAAAAGATACAAAAGAGAGTAAGAAAAATAAATTATTCTAATTAACTCAGTTCTTCTTGTGAAACAAATAAAGAAAATAGGGAGTCTTCATGAAAGGCATTAAGGCTTTGTATGTGGGTCCTGGGTTATATAAGGTTAAAAAATTGTACTGGAACATTTCAGGTCGTACTACCTCATACCCAAACCATGCTTTAACACTCCAACTGTTGTTTTCTACTAGCATCTTGTACTGCATCTCCCTCCTCCATCACATTATTTCTGCTCAATATGTTGAGTGACTCCCTTTTGCCTCTAGAATAAAGCTTAGAATTCTTGGTTTGGCTTTGACACTTTCCATGATTGGACCTCAGGACTGATCTATTTTCAACCAAACTGGTCCTCTTGCCATCTCTGGAGCACACCCTGAACTTTTCTCTCTCTCAGTGGGTCTTTGCTCGTGCTAATTGATGGTTCAGAATTCTTGTCCCTCCTTCTCCAGCTTTTGTTTTCTTTTTTTATCAAAGCTCATTTCTATTATTTTCTCCCCCACAAAACCTTTCCTGATCACCAGAGTGTTTCATTTCTGTTCTCTCTGTACTTCTACAGCATTATGATTGTATTATTTGTATGGCTTTAATCATATACTTTGCTGTTTATGTTTTAAGTATAATTGTGTGTTCAATTTAATTATAAAATTCAGAAGGGGAAATGCAATAACTACTGTACCCAAAGCCTGGCACAGTGCCTGTGGATAGTGGACATTCAGATATTTTGTAAGTATTAGGCAAAATCTACCTGAGAATGGGAGTGATTGCTATAGCAGGTGGCGGAAGAAGTTAAAAGCTTTCTGGTGGCAGGTATTTCTGACTCTCTTCTTATATATTATTTTGGCTGAACCTGAATTTTTTTTTTTTTTTTTTTGGCCGCACCACTTGACTTGCAGGGTGTTAGTTCCCTCACGAGGGATTGAACCCGGGCCATGGCAGTGAACGCACTGAGTCTTAACCACTGGACTGCCAGGGAACTCCCCTGAACCTAGATTTTAAGTGTGAAGATTATACAAATCAGAAGAGTGGCAGAGTTATTATGTTGGCTGATTTCGGACCTAAGTGTTTCATTTTAACTTCTTATGTTTTGGCTGTGAGGGTTAACAGGACATTCATGACCATCATGCATCTCTTTCCAGAGTTATATTTGCAAATATTATGAAGTAGGCATCCTTTTAACAGAAAGGAATTGCGGAATCACAGTAACTAGACAATGTATTGGTTAAAAAACGGAGGTAACTATCAACTTTCTTAAAAAATTTTTTTACAGAGCAGATTTTTATTATTTATCTTATACATATTACTGTATATATGTCAATCCCAATCTCCCAATTCATCCCACCCCCCACCCCCCTCACACTTTCCCCCCTTGGTGTCCATATGTTTGTTCTCTACATGTGTCTCTATTTCTGCCCTGCAAACCAGTTCATCTATATCATTTTTCTAGATTCCACATACATGCATTAATATACGATATTTGTTTTTCTCTTTCTGACTTATTTCACTCTGTATGACAGTCTCTAGGTCCATCCACGTCTCTACAAATGACCCTATTTCGTTCCTTTTTATGGCTGAGTAATATTCCATTGTATATATGTACCACATCTTCTTTATCCATTCGTTTGTTGATGGGCATTTAGGTTGCTTCCATGACCTGGCTATTGTAAATAGTGCTGCAGTGAACATTGGGGTGCATGCGTCTTTTTAAATTATGGTTTTCTCTGGGTATATGCCCAGTAGTGGTATTGCTGGGTCATATGGTAGTTCTATTTTTAGTTTTTTAAGGAACCTCCATACAGTTCTCCATAGTGGCTGTATCAGTTTACATTCCCACCAACAGTGCAAGAGGGTTCCCTTTTCTCCAAACCCTCTCCAGCATTTGTTTGTAGATTTTCTGATGCCCATTCTAACCGTTGTGAGGTGTACCTCATTGTAGTTTTTGTTTTTGTTTTTCAGTACATGGGCCTCTCAGTGTTGTGGCCTCTCCCGTTGTGGAGCACAGGCTCCAGACGCGCAGGCCTACCGGCCACGGCTCACGGGCCCAGCCGCTCGGCGGCTTGTGGGATCTTCCCGGACTGGGGCACGAACCCGCGTCCCCTGCATTGGCAGGCGGACTCTCAACCACTGCGCCACCAGGGAAGCCCCCTCATTGTAGTTTTGATTTGCATTTCTCTAATAATTAGTGATGTTGAGCAGCTTTTCATGTGCCTCTTGGCCATCTGTATGTCTTCTTTGGAGAAATGTCTATTTAGGTCTTCTGCCCATTTTTTTATTGGGTTGTTTGTTTTTTTAATATTGAGCAGCATGAACTGTTTATATATTTTGGAGATTAATCCTTTGTCCGTTGCTTCATATGCAAATATTTTCTCCCATTCTGAGGGCTGTAGTTTTGTCTTGTTTATAGTTTCCTTTGCTGTGCAAAAGATTTTAAGTTTCATTAGGTCCCATTTGTTTATTTCTGTTTTTATTTCCATTACTGTAGGAGGTGGGTCAAAAAAGATCTTGCTGTGATTCATGTCAAAGAGTGTTCTTCCTATGGTTTCCTCAAAGAGTTTTATAGTGTCTGGTCTTACATTTAGGTCTTTAATCCATTTTGAGTTTATTTTTGGGTATGGTGTTAGGGAGTGTTCTAATTTCATTCTTTTACATGTAGCTATCCAGTTTTCCCAGCACTCTTATTGAAGAGAATGTCTTTTCTCCATTGTATATCCTTGCCATCTTTCTCATAGATTAGTTGACCATAGGTGCATGGGTTTATTTCTGGGCTTTCTGTCCTGTTCCACTGATCTATATTTCTGGGGTTTTTTTGCCAGTACCATATTGTCTTGATTACTGTAGCTTTGTAGTATGGTCTGAAGTCAGGGAGTCTGATTCCTCCATCTCCTTTTTTTTCCCTCAAGATCGCTTTGGCTACTATCAACTTTTAATTTGAGTCAAACAAATGTCTGATATATGAATAGTCTGTTTTCATATAAATCTCTAAGCTAAACTTTAAACCATATCAAATTGTTATGCTATTTCTAGTATTTAGAAAATGCATAGTAAAATTTCCTTTATTGAATTTTTTGAATGGATAATTTTATATAGGCTGTCTGTGGCTGCTTAGATCCATTTATTGGAGTATGATACTAATGAGACCAGAATCATGAATTTGATTCTTTGTGTGGCTCTTAACTTTTTCTAGCCTTAACATTAGCTAGTAACAACGATAACTGACATTATTGACCACTTATATGCCAGGCATTATCATAGAAATTTTCAAGTACTAGCTCATTAAATCTTTATATCTATCTGTATGAGATAGATACTACTATTACTTGTATCTTAAAAGATCGGGAAATTAAGACAGAGGTTAATTTTCACAGCTAGTAACAGAAGCCAAACACATGTCCTTGGACTTTTCAAATAATTATATATGTGGGTCACTGCAGTTTCATTGCTACTGCTATAAGTAACTCTTTTGGCGATTGTAATGGGGTAGAAAATCTTTGTATATGAAGGGTATGGCTACAGTTCCATTGTACCCAGAGAGTGAATCTTGTGATTGAGCTGCAATCTGAGGTGGAAGTATACATAAAGTTGAAAAGTACAGTATCACATGTCATGTCAGCTCCCTTTAGAACTTTTCACCAAGAAGAACCATTACATTTTTTAATATAAAAAGCACGTAAGTTAAAGCTATAATACAACTAGTACTATAAACCATACACAATTTTGTCTTATTTTATTCATGTTCACTTCTATGACTCCCACTGACATAAATGATTTCATCAGTCCTTCATTCAAATGAAATTCTTAGTGAGTTTAGGAAGATAGTCTTAAATACAAGCTAATTGGTCTCACAATAGAGATTATACTGTAAATGGAACATTTCAATATTAAGATTTATTAAAAGTAAATTCCTTGAAAGCAGGGACCAGGTTTCATTTATTTTAAATAAGTGCTCAATATATGATTGTTTAATCTTTGTAGTCTCCCTGCTCATTTTCTGATAAACACATGACAAAGAAAATCGAATGTGAGCCAGAAATACAGCATACTATGAGAGAGCATAGGTCACAGATAATCTAGTTTAAATTTAGGCTGGTGCTTTGTATTCATCTGTGATATGACTGTCTCAGGAAGGGGTGTAGATAAACACGTTGTTTGGTTGGTTGGTTGTTTTGTTTTGAGTCCTGCTGTATGTGGCTTAATTATTTTATTTAAAAATATGCTATTCAGGAACTGTTGTACTGCTTCAGAGAATAAGAACATAATTCATTACCAACTTTGAATGTATTGACTTCTTAGCCCTGCTCCTTGTCTTTAGTATGAGTGGTAGAAAATTGTGTCATATTTCATATTATGTCTATAGGAGATATGCAGTTTGCTTACTTTGTTACCAAAATTTAGTAATGAAAATGTTAACGATAAGGATAAGCAAGGAGTGGCTATATATATATATTTTGTTTTACAAACAGAATTGCAAAACGTACCAGACTTTAGAAAAACATTTTTGCAATATTCCATCATACTTCAGAATATAAATAGGTAGTAAACAAAATTTTCACTTTTCATAAAGCAGTAGAATATCATCCTTGTTTGGATGTCAAGGGGCTGATCTTAGAATTGGCAGCTTTTGTGGTCAACCCACAGTTTAACCCTACGTTACTCCATATCTGTCTTCATTTTCTCTCTATAAATGCTTCCTGATACTACAAGCAAGTACTTTAACAACTAGTCAACCATCTAGAGTGATCTTGTAGTGGTTTGCTACAGTCAGTAGAATCAGGAGCTCCTTAAGTGCAAATGGGATTGTTCATTTTATACAGTAAAACTCCCAGACTAAATTTAAGATATTTTTGTCTAAAATACATTGAAAGTAGATTCCTAGCTCCCAGTAATTACTCCTTTGCATTTAAATTACCTTATACTTTGCTTCTTACATATAAAAGACTTTTTAAAAAATGTACCCATTCATGAATGTTAAATGAATGAGCAGATGAATAAGTAAATAGCCCAGGGAAAGAGAATGTATAGGCTGTAACTTCTAGTCAAAACTACATCTTTTCTCTTTTCTCCCCTTCAACATATCTCATGTGGCATTTTTCAGTAATGAATGTGTATCTAATGATGTTGAGAAACTTTTAAAAGTCATTAATGAACAGTAATCTGAAAATCAAGTTTTTGACTGGTAACCTGCAGCTTTGCAGGGTCTGATATTTTAATATTAGAAATCAATTGTGTTCTGTAGAGATTTTAAAAAATTAGAACTATGTATTCTATAGAATAACAAAGTGGAAATGGTAGGATACAATTCAACTTCTATGGGAATACCTTTTCCTGGATAGAAAACAATTCCTAACTCTGTTGACAAGGGAGAAGTCATGATGATGTCCCATATATTAATCAAGTGTCACTATGTACTAGGTACTTATGAACAGAAGAGACATGATTCCTTCCCCCATGGATCTTAAAATCTAAAGATTCACAGGGCCTTCTGTGCTATGATAAGAGAAACACAGCATTCTGTGAGCTCATGACTAATGGTAGATCTACTTCCCGAGACAGAGAAGTGGTAGGGAGTTGAGAAATTTATTTTAGGCCACGTCATTTGAGGTATGGCTAATCAAGTATAGGAGGTGGTTGGATATATATATAGAGAGAAAGAATTTTCACTTTCAGAAAAACCCTTTTTTCTTTTACTTTCCAGCACCCTTTTCCATATACACAAAGCATCTCATATCGCAGTTTATGGACTCAGTGAATTATTCTGTTTTGAAGAATGTTAGATTTTATGGACAGAAGTCTATCTTTTAAAGGCATATACTTTTTGGTCCTTTTTTCCAGCAGAGACATTATTCATACGTGTAAAATATTGAGAATCTTCACATATTTTGTGTTTGAATGAACCTTTTACCATCTTAAGTATTTAATAAGTTTTATTTTTCCCTTATTTCAACTTAAGTACACAGGGTTATCAGCAAACACTTATAAATGTTCTCTGTGAGGGGTTTTGTTTTTTTTCAAGCAAAATTAAAAATGATGGATTGGCTGAGGAAATCAGTTATTGTTTTCTGGGCCAGTCAGAGTCTGAATCCTCAAATATGCAAGAATTAAAAAATAGGGGCTTCCCTGGTGACGCAGTGGTTGAGAGTCCTCCTGCCGATGCAGGGGACACGGGTTCGTGCTCTGGTCTGGGAAGATCCCACATGCCACGGAGCGGCTTGGCTTGTGAGCCATGGCCGCTGAGCCTGCGCGTCCGGAGCTCCGCAGTGGGAGAGGCCACAGCAGTGAGAGGCCCGCGTACCGCAAAAAAAAAAAAAAACAGCAAACTGGGAATTGAATCCACTTCTCAATATGTAGACTTCTCAATGTGTATAAGTTATCCAAAACTGAGAAATTTGAAATAGTTAACAGATGAAGCAAATTGAGATTGTGAATACCAGAACAGTCTTAGGAAACTTTAAAAACTAAATCTATGCCATCTAAATCTTTTAATGTTTTGCTTATACTATAATGTTTAGTAAAAATAGGTCAGTATCTAATTTCATAGTCACTAGAACCCTCCAACTAAATTAAGGTTAGGTATTTTTCAGGCAATTGTGTACTTCTAAATTTTACTTTTAAAAATTGTGCGGTACATACCTTTGTGGCAATTTAAGAAGACTACCTTATGGAGTGTGTGATTCAGATCACAGCACATGTCTAGAAGATGGTGATACATTAAAAAATCATGAAACATTAAGGAAACATCAAAAGTGGCAAGCTCTGTCTCACACACACTGTGTGAAATTGAAACTGCTGCTAATATCTGTGTAAACTGACTATAGTTTGTGTACTAAATGACTTGTGTCATGGGCTTTATGGAAATACTATTTAGTATAAAAGAGCTTTATCTGACTTATTTTCGTTGGTTTGATTGGTTGACTTTGTGTTTTGAAATTTCATTTTTAACGTTTTAATTTAGGGTATTATTTAACTCAGTAACAGTATTTTGCATTAGAATTCATGTGAGTGAAATTTGGTTTGTTGAAGAAGGTTAAGTAAATATTTAATTGAAAGAGTGAAGTAAATATTTAGTTGAAGCTGTAAGATGAAGAGATACTGAGCAGCTGAGAAATTTTCAGGTAACTTTTTTTAATCTGTGAAAAAATTTTAATATAGTATTTTTCATGTTACTACAAATAATATATAGTCATCTTTTTAAACCTTTTTATGCAAAATAAAATATAGATACAGAAAGCCATATAAAACCATAGTAATCTTTTAAAATGGCTTTATTAAGATATAACAATAGCATGAAATTCACCCATATGAAGTTTACCACTCAGTAGTTTTCAGTGTATTAACAGAATTGTGCAACCATTACCACAATTTAATTTTAGAACATTTTCATCACGCCCAAAAGAAACCTTGTTCTCATTAAGAGTCACTCCGCATTCTCTTCTCCCCTATCCTTTGTCAACCACTTATCTACTTTCTGTCTCTAGGTTTGCCTTTTGGATATTTCATATAAATGGGATCCAAATAACTTTTTGATCAGTGATTTCTAGCCTGATAAACATCATGTATATCTCATGAGATAGCCAGCTATGAATAATTTAGCCTCTTTTTATAGCTTAAATAATGGCTGTTTCCTCCTCTGTGACCAGGAAAAATTATTTAGTAATTGGAAATACTATCCAAATTTAAACCAAGAATCAGGTTCTTCACTAGTAGTATAACTTCAAGGAATATGTAGTCCTCACCTCCAGTAGTGCTTTTCACTGTGGGTTGCTCAGTAGCCCCTCAGCTTTGTTGATGTAGTAGCCATTTCTCTCCTACCTAACAAACTCAGACTTGCATGAATTCACTGAAATATTTTCCTTGCCTGAACTCTGCCTTCTTACTCTCCCCTAAACACAAGAATGAGGACGAATTAAAAGCAAGAAGGGGAAAACAGAAGAGATTGATTGCTCAGACTAGGGAGGGACAAAGAGCAAGAATAGAAATGGTATAAAAATTTTGAGGAGACTTAATTTGTGGGCAGAAGAATAATAAAACTTGGAGGTTGCTTAGAAGAGAGTAAGACCTAGAGGGAAGAAGCAGAAGGCAAAAATGTTATAATATATTGGAAGATAAGAAGATAAGTGAAATATAGAAAATTTTCACTTCTGAATTTTAGTCATATGTCTGTGAAGCACAAATGATGAATCCATTTTCTGATGAGGTGTATTGCCCTTATTTTCTTTTCACAAATTTGTAGGAATTTTGAAGCTGAGCCATAGTCATATGTTTCTTTTGGGTTATTTGAAGATCCTCAGGTTTGAACCTGTGCAGACTCAGAAACTCCTATCCCCTTGGGACTATTCTTTAGAGAAATCCCAGAGAAAATAAAAATGGCACTGTGCCCCTGGGCTTTCTGAACTGAAGGGGCAGAATCCTATTCTGGGTGCTACCATATTGGGCTGCTTCAGAGTTCTAGAATTAGCCAGAGAATGGCACTAATTGAGAAATTGCTGCTGCCAAAGAAAATCTTGATTTGTTAGAGGTGCCTTCTGGTTGGATTAGAATTGTTAGTGAGATTTTAGGGATACTCCGTAAAATTGTCCCCAGAGATCTTGAATCCCACATATAGCTTTTAAAGTCAGTAAAGTCCTATAATAAGCAAACTGGAAATTTGTGGGGAGGGGAGTGCACACTAATGGGAACTGTTAGTACCTATATTTGACCACTTGGATGATATGTTTAAAATCCGATATTCAGCTCCTTATCAGAAATATGCCTACAATGTTTTATATATACATTTTTAAGGAAAAGCTGATGAAGATAGGTTACATTTTCTTTAGAACAACTGAGATTTATTATTTAACAGGTAAAATGTGTTATCTAATTTAAGTGAATGTTTTAAGTATTGGAAACCAAGTTTACGAAATATGTGTATAATTTGCTTTAATAACAAGCATTCCTTTATTTACAAAAGAACTCCTCTATATATAATCTATGACTGTTTATTAGATTATTTATATTGTGGAAAGAGAAGCTTAAGAGTACTTGTTGATTTGACTGACTAATCTATAAGATTGAGCTTTATTACAAGAATATTTAACCAGAGAAACCTGTGAAAATATTTTTGGTCTTGAGGAGGATTGGAGGAATGTTCTAGAGGAATGTTCTTGGCCCTGTGAACTGCAAACTAATGGACCATATAAGAAACTTCTATCTCTAACTAAAGAAAGATGTGAAAATTTAAAGATTGCTATGATTTAAGTATATTTAGAAAATATGAGGTACCAGAGGAGCATTTGTCAAATGAAATTAAGCCTTACTGTATAGGGTAAGGTACCATTATTTTGCTGGTGTCTTCTGATTCTCAGTGGAATAGATGTTGGTAATAGGGTCTAGAGAGCTCTACAACTTATATGTTCCAGGGAGTTGACATGAACAGAGATTAGTTAGTATTTCCTGGGCTTCCAGGAGCATTGCAATGTCCAGGTCTTAAATTTCTTAGCGCCTACATCTGTGGACTGTTTATGCTGCTTACTGTTGTTGGAGAATTTAGTTTTCTTTTTCACCTTCCTCTTTCTCTCATACTTTGGTTGTAGGTTTTTTGAAGTGAATGTAATTTTTAAAATTTCCTCAACTCAATGAGCTAATTTACTGCATTTATTTATAATCTGCTGTTTAAATCATCCTTTGAGTTTTTAATATCAACGATTTTTTACTTTGATTTCTTTTTTTAATTTTATTGAAGTATAGTTGATTAACAATGTTGTGTTAATTTCTGCTATACAGCAAAGTGACTCAGTTGTACATATATATTCTTTTTCATACTCTTTTCCATTATGGTTTATCAAAGGATATTGAATATAGTTCCCTGTGCTATACAGTAGGACCTTGTTGTTTATCCGTCCTATATATAATATTTTGCATCTGCTAATCCCAATCTCCCAATCCTTCCCAACCCCCACCCCACCTCCCCCTTGGCAACCACAAGTCTGTTCTCTGTGGCTGTGAGTCTGTTTCGTAGACATGTTCACGTCATATTTTAGATTCCACGTATAAGTGATACCATATGGTATTTGTCTTTCTCTTTCTGACTTTTCGCTTAGTATGATAAACTCTGGGTCCATCCATCTTTTGTAAACACATCCATGTTTGTAATAATGCAAATGGCATTATTTTCTTTTTAATGGCTGAGTAATATTCCATTGTATACAGTATACCACATCTTCTTTATCTGTTCATCTGTTGATGGACATTTAGGTTGTTTCCCTGTCTTGGCTATTGTACATAGTGCTGCTATGAACATAGGGGTGCATGTATCATTTCGAATTATAGTTTTGTCTGGGTATATGCCCGGGAGTAGAATTGCTGGATCATATGGCAACTTTATTTTTAGTTTTTTGAGGAACTTCCATACTGTTTTCCATAGTGGCTGCACCAATTTACATTTCCACCCAATTAAAAAAACAATTTTTAAAAATTTCCAAATGTGACATTTAATTCTTTCCCAGTTTGCCTGGTAATTTTTAAATAATTTCTTATTTCTCATTTTTCTGTTTTTTTTAACCTTATTAAACACTTCATACATAGTTATTTTATATCTTATATTCATTAATTCTAATATCTGAAGTCCTAATGAGATAGGAAGGAAGGGGGCAGGGCACAATCATTAAGAACAGGGTACCGCAAAAACTGGTTAGAACCTAGTTGGCCCAAGATGGTGGAAGATTCAACTTCCAGTAGACCTTGAGCTTCATTATACACTCATTGTAATACATTAGCATGCTAAATGACACACCCACGGGTGCCATGACAGTTCCCAGGCTGACCATAAAAGGCCAAAAAGTGGGTGGTGCCCCAATTCCTAGAAATATCTGCCCCTTGTCCAAGATAGTTAGGATATTACTTCCACCTGTTAGCCTATGAAATTACCCAACCCATAAATACTAGCCACCCCCACACCTCTCACCTTTTGAGAGGGACCACATTCTCTCTGTGGAATTTGTATCTCCCAGCACAGCTCTCACTTTCCTAGAGGACCCCATGCCCTGGGGCTGCCTCTCTTTCACCCTCCAAGACAGCCCACACTCTGTCTATGGAGTGTGTATCTCTCTAAATAAATCTGCTTTCAGGCTCACTCTTGAATTCTTTCCTGTGCAAAGTCAAGGACCCTCACTTGGCGGCCCGTCCCAGGGACTCACTCAAGATCTGGGACATGACCATCTTCTCGCACCCCATTTTTCCTACACCATCAAGGGAGTATTTGTTATATGTTAACTCCTACTCATGGCAACTTGTTTCCTTGTATATTTGATTTTTTTATGAACTTATATTTGATTAAACACCAAACATTCCTCCATCATGTGTATAATTGCCTACAATTTTATTTCCCCTTTTTGTAGCATAAATTTCATTTCCTTGTTTATAGTTAATACCTAATTTAATCAGCCACTATATTTTACCAGTTTTTGAACTTATTGTTCCTTGTATCTCACTCTTGGATTCACCTTTCTTCTTGCTAAAGTATATCCTTTAGTAATTTTTTTAGCAACAGAGTATGGCTTGTAAATGTCCTTAGTTTTTGTCTGAAAGTATATTTTATTACACAGTACATTTTTTTTTTTGCAAATAAAAATTCTTGATTAATAGTTTTTTTCCCGCTTCCTATCAGCACCCTCAAGATATTATTTCATTGTATTATGAAACTTGGCAAACTTGGAACTCGGAGAAGTCTGGTCTCTACCTAATTGTTATGCCTTTGTATGTAATTTTTTCCTCTGGTAGTTTTTAAAAAGATTCCTTTTCTGTATCCTGTCACCAGTATTTACTGTGTGACCTTGGGCAAGTTCTCAACAGAGGTAATGAAATAGTATCTGTATTATAGGGGTTGTTGTGATGATTGCATTAATAGATGTAAAGCATTTAGAGCCCTGCATATTTCAAGTATGATATAAATGTTAGTATTTGTTTGTTTTACCATACTTGATGTTCTGAGCACATTCCCATGGTATGCCTAGGTATGTGTATGTTGTGTTATCTGTAGGCACTCTTTGAAATAGATTGTTGATCTGAAGTTCAGTTCTAGGAAATTCCTTAGCCTTTATGTCTTTGAATATTGCTTTTTTAGTAATCCTTAATCTCTGTGTCTTGTTCTAGGCAGTTCCTAGGTACATTTTCCAATTTACTAATTCACACTTTGACTTTGTTCAGCTACTTTATGTGGCCTCGGTTGCTTTTCTCAGTGAATACTTTTTCATGTTCAGGTTCTCTCACTCACTTATTGCCACCTATTCTGGTTTGACTTCTGCTATTCTTTTTTTTTTTTATTTTATAAATTTATTTATTTATTTTTGGCTGTGTTGGGTCTTTGTGTCTGTGCAAGGGCGTTCTCTAGTTGCGGCAGGCGGGGGCCACTCTTCATTGCGGTGCGCGGGCCTTTCACTGTTGTGGCCTCTCATTGCAGGGCACAGGCTCCAGACGCGCAGGCTCAGTAGTTGTGGCTCACAGGCCTAGTTGCTCCGTGGCATGTGGGATCTTTCTGGACCAGGGCTCGAACCCACGTCCCCTGCACTGGCAGGCAGACTCTCAACCACTGCGCCACCAGGGAAGCCCTGCTATTATCCTTTTACCCCCTTCTTGTCTGTTGTTCCTTTTAGCTTTGGAAGGATCCTAAACATACACATTTTAAGTTATTTTCTGATTGCTACTTTTTCTTCTAGATGGAATTCCTACAATTTTTGATGTTTGTTGGCTGTCCATCTTAGTTTAGTTGTCCCGGTGTGTTTTGGAGTTTGGTTTCATATTAGATAGAATTTTTTTGTTTTCTTTCTTTTCACCCTTCTTATCCAGTGTTTTTTTGCATGCACCTTTACCTTGGCTCTGGGGTGCCCAGTCTGAAACCATGTCTTATATTGGAGGCTTGGTTCCCCTGATTCTTGATAACATCAGGATCAGGCTTATCTCTCCAAGAAATACAGACTTAAAGAAGGTGTGTGCTTCTGTTGAAGGAGCTCGTAATTTCAATTAAACTAAATTCCCTGGCAATGGCTAGTAAGTAGCTTTTCCCTCCTCCTTTTACAAGCAAGAGAGCCCCTCCACCACAGGCATTCGTTTCAGTGAGGCTGGTTTCTATCCCAGCCTTGCATGGGGGCATTTTTAGTTCTGTTACTATCCCTACAGGATGTGGACTTCAGTGCATCTCTGTTACTTGAGCCCAGGCAAGTCACAGTTTCAGTTTCACCAAGTGCTTTGTATTTCAGGAGTTTATCTTTAGCAGGTGGCTTGGTCTTCTTAATTTTCTGTTTTATAGTAATGTATTTTAAAAATACATTTGGAACAGAGGAACACTTCAAAGTGTGAATATACAAAACCATTTTAATGGAAATCATCATTTAAAATTAATGTATTATATATCATACGTAGCCTTCAGAAAGGTACCAGTTTGCTCTCCTTATGTACGAGAAGTATATTTTTTTTACTCCTTTGCCAATAGTGGATGTTATAAATTTTTGATCTTTGATAAAGTAATGTGTGAAAAATAAGTTTATTTTTAATGGCTAGTGAGATTCGTCATTGCTCCATATATTATTGGCCACTTGCATTCTTTTTTGAATTTCATTGTCTGTTCGTGTTCTTTGTCCGTTTCTTCTCCTTTAAAGTGTTCATTTTGTTGTCTTATAAGACTTTTGTTATTTTGGGAATATTAACTTTATGTATATTTGCCTTTCAGGCTTATGAGCTTTGTTTTATAGTGCAGAAGTTTTATTTCTCTGGAGTTACTTTTTATTCCTTTGGAGTCTGTCAGTCTTTTCCTTTTTGCCATTGTGGCATACTTAGAAAGTCCTTTCCTACCATAAGATTATAGAAATATTTGCCTAGATGTACTTGTATGATTTTATTGTTAGTATTTCAAACTTAAATCTTTAATCACCTGGTGTTTTTTTAAGATCCACGATAGGGATTCAGCTTTCCTCCATGGGAGGGCAGGAGTGGAATAGGCCAGCCGTTCTAACACCAATTATTGAATTTTTGTTCCTGCAGCTCTTTCTGGAGTCTTGGTTCTATTCCACTGATCAGTTTATCCTGCAGTAGTATTCCCTCTTAAATACCATAATTTGAAATTGTTTTAATATTAGGTATGGCAAATTCTCATGGTTTTTAGAATGTTTTGACTGTTCTCATACATTTAATCTTTCATATGAATTTTGGAATCATTTCATCAAGGTCTGGGAACAAAAAGACCCAGTTGTGATTATATTGAATTTATTATTAATAAAGGGATGAAAAATGTCTTTACAATATTGAATCTTCCTATCTCAGAAAAAAGAATGTCTTGTATTCTGAGGCTCTTAAAGGTCATGAATATTTCTTGTTAATTATTCAGATATACCTTTGCTGACATTTTAATTTATTTTCTAAATGATTATTATTAATAGTTTTCTTATATGATTTTCTTTAGTCACATAGCCTTCTTGAACTTTTTCTTCTAACAGTGTTTTAGATTTTGAGTTTGCCATCACATAATCGTTATCTGCAAGTAATAATATGATCTCATAATTTTATGCTTTTTTTTTTTTAATGTGACTGCATTGATCAGTATTTCTAGACATTGCTAAATAATAGAGATAGGAGCAGGTATCTTTGTTCTTGTTTCTTTCTTGGGAATTGTTCTAATCACTATGCTTCCCTTCTGGCTTGAAATATGTATTATCATATCATAGCCTATGCAGAGACGATCATATGGTTTTTCTCCTTTTTTTTTTTTTTTCTTTGCGGTACGCGGGCCTCTCATCGTCGTGGCCTCTCCCTTCGCGGAGCACAGGCTCCGGACGCGCAAGCTCAGCGGCCATGGCTCACGGGCCCAGCCACTCCGTGGCACGTGGGATCGTCCCGGACCGGGCACGAACCCGTGTCCCCTGCATCGGCAGGCAGACTCCCAACCACTGCGCCAGCAGGGAAGCCCGATTTTTCTCCTTTTAACTTTTAAAGAGGTGACTTATATTAATGGATTGCCGAATGTATTTAAATTCCTAAAATGAACCCTACTTGGTAACTTGTAAGTAACTAGCATTACTTGTCTTTATTCCGTAATATATGCTTATATTTTACTTGGGGTTTTTTGCATCTGTATTAATGAATGTGTTTGGACTATAGGTTTATTTTTTTAGTGCTATCTTTGTCAAATTTTACGTCAGGATTGTGTATGTTCATAAAAAGTGTAAGTTTTTTTCTCTCTTCTTTAGGTAGTTTAGGTAATTTGGGAGTTACATGTTCTTTTAAGGCTTAAAACATCTTGGTTGTGAAATTGTCTTTCTTGCCTAATGCATTTTTATTTTTAATAACCTCATTTTGAAAACAATTCAGACTTACAGAAAATATAAAAAAAAGAATACAGTGAACTTCCATATTTACCAAATGACCAGTTGTTAACATTTTGCCATTTTTTTATAAACTCTTTTTTCCCTCTATGTGCACACATGCATATTCTCTTTGCTCACACAAATACATATAAGCCAGCGCACAATCACACATTCCACTTGGTTGTCATATTTTTTCGGTCTTTAACCTCGAATTGTTCTTCAGCCTTTTTGCTTTTTGTTTCTTGTGAGCCCTGGAGCTTTTTCTAAAGATAGTTCTTTGATAACTTTCTCATTTTGTTCCAGAGTTACTGGTCTTTATTCCGTCCCTTCTTGGGGGGAAAAAGAAAATTGGTAATTTGTTTTCCTAGAGCATTGTCAATTTCCTTCATATTTTCATATTTATTGACAAAGAATTATACAGTATGTTTTATAAAAAACAAAACGAAAAACACCTACCTGTGAGGTGAGTTTAACCTGTTTGGTTTCTAAGTTTGAATTGTAGTTTTTCTCAATTAGGCTAACTAGTGGTTTACCTATTTTAATCATTTTTCTCTCATATTTATCTTATCTTAAGGTAATTATCATATTTACCTTAATTTTTCATAACATATTCCTTCGGCTTTCCTTAGGTTTTGTGTGTATGTGTGTGGTTGTTGTTTTTACTTCTTGAATTGAATATTTAGCATACTGGCCTTCACTTTTTTACTAAGAAACTATGAGTTTCCATGAATAAGATTTGGTTACATCTCATAGAATTTGATATGAGATTTTTCTTATTATTATTGTTTCTAAATACTTTGTAATTGTAAAAATATACAAACTCAATGAAAAGTTGATTAGAAGCATGCCTTTTAAAGCAATTTCCAGATGTTTGAAGTTTTCTTTATTGTTACCAGTATCTACTGTTTGTTGTATTAAAGTCAGATAATATGGTGTCATTTGTTTCCTTTCTTCTTCTTTCTTTTATTTGGTCCCCAGTGTGAGATCAGTGGGAGTGCATTAGGAAAAGCTATAAAGCTTTTGTTTTTCAATATACAATCCAATAAATGTTTGAGTTTTAATTAGTGTTTCTAAGTGTGTTTGAACACAATACATAGTTTTGATTTCAGCATATAGTGTTTTTGATAGGTGTGCTATGAATTATCTGGCATAAAAATAGTTATTTAGCACATAAAATTTGTAAGTTAAATTATAATTTTAGACAACACCCATATCAATTTAAAAAAGATACCCATACGCATCCTCATTATTGCTTTATTCCTTATGCTTGCCTTTGTCTGATATTAAAATTGCAACCCTTGGTTTCTTTTTGGTTGTATTTGCTTAGTATATTTTGCCCACCCCAAAGCCCTATATACTAGGACATCTCCACTATTGAGTTTCTTGTTTTGATTAATCCCTTGATAGCATTAATCTGTCTTTAAACAGATTTTTCAGAAATGGTACATGTATGATATACCTCTTTAGTGCTGGCATATTTGATAATATCTTTCTATTATCTTCATAATAAATGCCAACATTGCTGGGTCTAGATTTCTTGGAATATACCCCTTTACCCTCAACATTTATAGGTATTAGTTCATTATTGCCTATCATCTGACATTGCAAAGAAGTTTGAGGCCAGCCTGGTTTGTTTTTGTTTTTATTTTTTGGCATGTTTTATTTGTCTAAATTCTCATATTTTTTTTCTTTTTCATTTTAAAAAATATTTTAATTTTATTGGAGTATAGTTGATTTATAATGTTGTGTTAGTTTCAGGTGTACAGCAGAGTGATTTAGTTATACATATACATATAGTCATTCTTTTTTAGATTCTTTTCTCATATAGGTTATCACAGAATATTGAGTAGAGTTCCCTATGCTACACAGTAGGTCCTTGTTGGTTATCTATATTTAGTAGTGTGTGTGTGTGTTCATCCCAAGCTTTCAATTTATCCCTCCCCTAAATTCTTATATTCTTGAAATTCATTATCTTCACCAAATTATGCTGTGGTATTGGTCAGTTTCTACTAAAATTATCTAGTACTTGATGAATGCCTTGAATCATCAAGTTCAAATTTTCTCTCAGTTTAGGATTAATTTCTTCTTTCTTTGAGGTTTAATTTCTCTTCCATTATTTGATTTTCATTTTACAGTGTACTAATAAACAGTTGAATCTACAGTGTGTGTGTCTTTAATCTACTCACTTTTACCTCTTTATTCTTACTATCTGCATACTGGATGATTTTTCTTATTTTGGTTTTTACTTCTTGTTTTCTATAAGTTCTTTACTTCTCATTATTGCTTTTCATGTTATTTAAAATAATACAATAATGTTTTATCTCTTAAATTTCATTCCTTAGCTCTGTTAATACTTTTTATATTCTAGTTTCTGATTTTTCATACACACTTATTTTCTTATAGTTCTGGAGGTCACAAGTCCAAAATCAGTTTCATTGAGCCTGCAGGAATGTGCTCAATCTGGAGGCTTTAGGGGGAAAATGCATTCCCTTCCTTTTCCAGCTTCTGGTGGCTGTCAGCATTCTTTGGATTGTAGCCACATCACTGTAATCTTCAAGGCCAGCATCTTCAGATCTCTTTCTGCTCTGTCTTCACATCACCTTCTCCTCTGTGTGAGTCAGCTTTTCTTCTGCCTCTATAATGACACTTGTGATTGCATTTAGAGACCCCAGTATAACCCCAGATATTCTCCACCAACCCCCCCAATCAGAAGTTTCTTAAGTTAATCACATCTACACAGACCTCTTTTTTTCCAAATGAGGTAATATTTACATGATTAAGGCCTGATGTCTTTGGGAGCCATTATTCAGTCTAATATAGGTACTGCTACTTTGGGATGAGGTGGCCACATGAGTGAAAGATCAGATTAGAGTAAATCCTCATGGATTGTATGCTGTTACAATCACAGGTATTATCCTCTTTACCAAATGATGCAAACTCAGATGCCATGGTGGAAAAGTGGATGAAATGGTCTAGATATGGTCAGTAAGGAGTAGTGGGGACTCTGGAGAATGCATGTTGCTTGGGAAGAGGAACTAACAATATATGTGAAGGTCAAATTCAGGCTACCAATTTGTAGTCTTAGTTGGTAGCTGCTTTTTTCTTTTTTCCTTCTTTAAAAGTTGACTTTTCTGTAGTAAAATAATCTTATTTATCTAATAATCATCATCTTGGTGTTGAGAATAAGTTTTTAAATGGGAATTCACTAGCATGATTTTAGACTAAAGTATTAATTTACTAATGCCATTTATGTAGGTATTCCTAAAATTTTAATCTTCTCACTTAATTTCTTATACATTTCTCAGAACAATTACCTTGTTAATTAATCAAGGTTGATTATTTATCAGTAAGGAAAGTTAGATATTAAGCTAAAGGACTTGTCCAAAGTCTCATATTGGATAGATCTGTAACTTTTAAGTCTTATGAAACATTTTTTGTTTGTTTTTTGATTTATATGTGCTTTGCTGTTGATGTGAGAATAATTCTAAAGACATGAGAGTGTCTCCCTAGTGTTAACTTGGATAATTGGGCCACTTCCCAAGTTCTTTTACTTTATATATTGGGATTTTGTTTTTCTAGATCAGTATTTTTAAGAAGGTTATCTTTCTGTAATGTTATTAAAAAGTTAAACTAATGACAAGTCTTAGAGATGAACTTAATAGTTTTAAAACATAATAGATGTTTGCTTGTTTGGAATTTTTTCTTGAATTTTCCATAAAGTATGAGTATATGCTTTGAGTCCTTATATATCTTTTTTTTTTTGAGTCCTTATATGTCTTAAAATGTCTTTCCCCCTATACACATGAATAATAGTTTGGATGATTATGTAATTAACCTTAACTCTTAGAACTCTGTTTATTCTCTACTTTAGTATTCAGTTTTATAGTTGGCAATGGCTGATACTAATTTGATACTCTTTCCTTTGAAGATTACCCAAGATTTTCCTAGAAGCTTATGTTATAGGTTTTTTTTTTCTTTTCCTTGAATTTCTTCAGTTGTGGGTGAATAGGGGTGGGTTTTTAGCAATTAATCCTACTAGATATTCAGTGAGCTTTGTAAGTTTGAAGACTTCTACTGAGGGAAAAATTTCTTTTTTGATTATAGCTTCTCTGTTTTGTCCATCAGAAAGTCTTATTTTTTTATGTTTATATTTATTCCCTGGGTGTACTCATTCTGTTACCAAATTTTTAATATTTGCATCTGCTTTTTCTTTGGAGCTAATTCATTCAGCAAGTGTTTATTGAAGGTCTGCTGTGCTAGGGGAGTCCAGAGTATTCAAAGGAGGCTCTCCAGAAGACCTGATACTTGAGTTAATAATCTGAAGAATGAGTATGAATTGGGTAGAGTAAGAGAGGAAGGAATAGCTTTTTATAGAGGAAGTGGCATTTGTTTATGTTATTTGGAGGAAGGGGACATGACAAGTACTAGGTACTGTAAGAAAGCCCTTACAGTTGGAGTAGAGAATGTTATTGGGGGGGCGCATTATGAAGTAAGGTAAGTCTGGAGAAGGTTGATGGGCGCCTGACTACTCAGGGCTTTCATGTGAGCCATATTAAGCAGTTCATTATGCCCCCAAAGAGAGGAAAGCCATTTGAATGACTTATATTATAGAAGTGATACAGTGAAATTTGTATTATATTATCTTTTTTCTTCTGGTTTTATTGAGATATAATTGACATACAGCACTATGTAAGTTTAAGGTATACAGCATAATGATTTGACCTACATACATCATGAAATGATTACCACAGTAAATTTAGTTGAACATGTGTCATCTCATGTAGGTACAAAAAAAATTTTTTTTCTTGTGATGAGAACTCTTAGGATTCACTATCTTAAAAACATAAATATAGCATACAGCAGTGTTAATTAGTCACATTGTACCTTACATCCCTAGTACTTATTTATCTTGTAACTGTTAAGGTTGTACCATTTAACTACCTTCATCCATTTAATTCCCTTTCACACCACCCCTGGTAACCACAAATCTGATCTCTTTTTCTGTGAGTTTGTTTTTTGGGTTTTTTGTTTTCTTTGAAGTATAATTGATCTGCAACACTATGTTAGTTGCTGGTGCACAACATAGTGACTTGATATTTCTGTAGATTACAAAATGATCACTGATATTTGTATTTTGAAAAGTTTACTAAGGTTGCAGTTTGTAGAATGAATTGGAGGGAGGCCAGCATGCATGTGAAGAGACAAAATAGGAGGCTGGTATAGAATAATGCATTGAAAGATGATGGTAGCTTGAAGACTATGGTGTTAGAGAAAAAACTGGGCAGATTTGAGAATACTTAAGTAGAATCCATGGAACTTGATGTTGGACTGATGGGAGATAAAGTAGAAAGAGGTATCAAAGATATGTCCTTGGTTTCTATTCACTTTGATGAATGATGGTGCCATTCACTGGCAAAAGCCATGAAAGAAAAAAAAAAGAAGAAAAACCGATATGAAAGAGTACCTTGGGAGCTAGCATAGAGTGAGAAGAGGGCCTAGGTCTAAGCCTTGAATGCTAATATTTAATGGCTTGAGAGATGAGGATGGGCCTGCAAATAAGACAAGGTTGGAAAAGCTAGGGTAGGAGGAAAGCTAGGAGTGTGTAGCATCTTGAAAAGCCAATGGGAAGAGTGTTTCAAGGAGTATTGTGTTGAGTGCTGCTCTGAGCAGTCAGTCAGACAAGGGCCAAAATGTCCATTGGGTTAAGCTTGGAGGAGCTTGTTTTGATGGAATGGCCAGACAACAGTTCGGAGCATCAACACTTTTTAAAAAAGACTTTGAACTGTAGGGGAAAGAAAGAGGCAGGAGGTAGCTAGAGGGTCGGAGCACAGGCTCCGTACGCACAGGCTCAGCGGCCATGGCTCACGGGCCCAGCTGCTCCGCGGCATGTGGGATCCTCCCGGACCGGGGCAGGAACCCGCATCCCCTGCATCGGCAGGCGGACTCTCAACCACTGCGCCACCAGGGAAGCCCTAAAGACTTATTTTTAATGGATGACATTTGAGTGTCTTTAAAAGTTGTACTCCAATAGAAAGGGGGAGGTTGAATATAAAGGAGTGAAAGAGGATAGTAATGTTATTATTCCTGGGAAGACATATAAATTGTGTAAGATTCCTTTGAAGCATGGGCTCCAAAGCTCTAACAGAGGGATTTAACTTAAGTGAGAGGACAGAGAGTACTCTGTTACAACAGAAAGGTATGAGGATAGGATGGGTACCAACATGGGTGGGTTTGTATGTTTGGAATCAAGATGAGGAAAGACCTGAGTTCTAAAAGAATTCCTCAAAGTGATCTCATTTATTGTTTTGTTTTGTTTATTGTTTTAACTGTGGTATCTATTTGGCTATTCATTGTCTCTTTTGAAAATTTTAGTTCAGTAATTGTTTTTCATTTCCATGAACCTACTTTCAGAGTGGTTTGTTTGCTTTTTTTGTTTTTGCTTTGGTTGACAGCTTGCAGTTGTTTCATTCATTCAGTGTCATCTCATAAATTGATGGGTGTTTTCTAGTTTGGAGCTAATGAATACTGAGCTCACCCACCCACCCCCAATCCCCACCTTTAATTTCTGAATCTTTAAAAATACATCCTCTTAGTTTTCTCTGCTCATTATTATATTTTATTTAGCTCGTGTATTTGAAATTGGCATTGCCAGAAATTGCAGTTAGTTCACTGTTGTTTTCTATTAGTCTTGGACAAAAAATAAAAGTTGGATTTCTTGCTTTTCTTCCTTTTCTCTTCTTCTTTACCTTTCCTTCCCTCCTCTTTTTTTGGTCATTCACCTTTGGTAGTTTAGAACACAAATAATGTAGAGTAGGCAGAGGAAGAAATGACACTAAAAGAAGTTTCTGCTTTCTTCGGTGACCATCTTCCATGCCTCTCTGCCTTGTGTGTTGTCTTTTTAAAAGTACATTTTTAGATTTCCATTACTTCATTTGCAGATATACAGGATGGCTTGTGTAGGAGAATTAGAGTGTTAGTCCGGAAACCTAGGTCCTTTTCTCAGGCTTAGTGCTGAACTAGCTTTTTGACCTTGGGCAAGTCATTCTGTTTCTCTGTACCTTCTCATTTGTAAAATAGGTTTAGACAGATCATTTCTACATTTTGGCTCCGATTATTTATACAAGTTATCAAAATAAAATTTGTACATATAAATGTGTGACTATTTTTGTAATGATTAGAAATTTCAGACTCCAAATGGGAGAAAAATTACCCAAGATTGATCTTTTTTTTCTCCTCAAATTGTGTTAAATTTTGTCCATGTGCTTATGTGTCATTACCATAGATAACTTTGAGATGGTTGCCTTGGATTACAAAATATAATTTATGAATTACCTTGTTTCATAGCTTGGGAAGTTAAAAGTAGTTTATGTAGCCTAGATTATCCTTTGCAGAGAGATGTGGCCACAAGGACTTTGTGCACCTTCTCTGAACCCCGTCTGTGCAATAAATTGCTTAGTATTCTATTGTTCAGTAAGTGTGCATTCCAGAGGTCAGCTGACCATTTGTCCTCATCTTTGACAGTCTATTCATACATAAGCGTTAGTGGGCAATATAGGCTATACCAAAGGTTTGGTAGTAGTAGAGAGTTCACTCCTCACTGCAAATGACTTCAATGTTGCCATGTTATACACTGCTACCAGTGCTGCTAACTGGTATTCCATTTTTTCCCTTTTCCCCCAAGAAGCTTCAAGTCTCTCTTGCCATATAGTTTTTTCCCTCTGGATTTCCCCCAACCTTTAGATTTCTTATTTCTTATGGAGGTCTAGTCCAGATTTTCCTCCCCAGTTTTTATAATCAAACCTATCTCAGTGCTCATCAAACAAAAGTTAGCAGCATCTACCCTCCTTCAAATGCTTGTTTAGCAGTGATCTTTTGTTATGTTGAGTATATCTTTTGATCCTTAACCCCTTACTTACATATCTGATCAAAGTAGTGTTTCTCAGAAAAAGTAGGGCTTGCTGTAAGAACAATTCTGATATCAATTACTAAGAGAATATAATTTTCTCAACATTGTTTACATAGTCTATTTTGTCCTCTGTTAGTGGAGCACCAGGGCATTCTGTATTATATACTGTGTGTCCATAGGTAAACAGAAAAGAACCCTGTAGTGTTTTAGTCTTCGATTTTTTACTAAAGGACTCTGCCAGAATTGTCAGTTTAATAACTCTTGTTTCATGGCTAATATGGTGCTTAGGGATCTTAACAGTGGAATGAATATATAGAGCTTTTTTTTAACTTGGGATAATTCTGAGTGGATTAAACCAAATGACCAGGTTCAAGACTCTTCATTATGATTGTGAGATCGGTTTTACTTAAATAAAAGGCAGTTGCTGAACTTTAATGAATACTTCCTGACTCAGCCTTAGGATTTTTCAATTTGGGAGTTTGTTGGGTTTTAAAAGACAAAAAGGGTCACCAAACTTTCTGATTATATCAAAGATGAGTTCAGTCTTATGACTGTCATAGTACTTTGTATTGAAATGTTCAGATCCTCTGATAATGCTAGTGTTGTGGTGAGACCCAGCATGTGCTCAGAGTAGATTTAACACTAGGTGAGAACTAGAATTTCTCTCAGAAACTAACTTAAACTTTCATGGGCAAACTGAATCGCCTTGGGATTTACTGTTTGTAGATACATGCCAATTTAATAACTTGACTAAATAAAATACTCTTTAGTAGTCCACTTATGGAAAATAACTATGTATTTTTTAAAAGTAAAAATTATTTACTTAATAGGTACTTATAGTATGTCATAGTACTTATAAGTATGACATATTTATAAGTACTATGTTATAGTATTTATAAGTAAATAGTTTCTGATAACTACTATTTTTATATAACTATCTGCTGTATTTTGTAGCTATAGTTGGCTGCTTCACCAGGCTTCTACAAATTATTCAGAATCCCAGGAGGTAAGATTTCTGAATCACCTATTTTCAGTATGTAAAAGTCCAGACACAAAATTATTTGCCCTTGACTATATTTTTGCATTTGCAGTAGAGCTGGACCTAAAATTTTATCAGATGATTGACTTGGTTTGTTAAATTTTTATATTTCTAATATATATTTTTCGAAAGTTGGGGTGTTTTTTTTTTAGAAAGCACATACCCTGTTTATCTTCAAAGAATTATTTGGTAGTTTCATATCTATATATCTATCTATCTATATCTAGATAGATAGATAGATAGATAGATATATCTCTGGAAAATAACTACTGGACTTTTCTATAAAAGGGAGAGGGAGAGTAAGATCCCTGTTAGGTAATATCAGAGTCTAGATGTGTTGTGTATGTGGGAATGTAGTCATAATTAAATAGTTTCCATTTGCTGAGTTCCTCATGTTTGCTCTGCTCTATGTGGCTACTTCGCAGCAACATTCAGAAGTACGTATTAATATATGCCCATTATACAGATGACGAATGCTAGATTGGTGGTATCAAGTGTCTTAAGTGTACAGTTGTCCCTCAGTATTTGCAGGGATTGGTTCCAGGAGCCCCCATGGATACCAGAATGTGTGGATGCTCAAGTCCCTTCTATAAAATAGCATATAGTACAGTGAATATGGTGAGCCCTCCATATCCAAACCCGAAGATGTGGAGGGCTGACTGTAACACCTCCCACCTCCCCTTTAGCCTAGCTAAAGTAGTTGAGGTACAGAGATGAGGCAACTTGCTGTTGACCTTCAGCAGATGACTTAACCTCACCATGGCTTAATCATCTTCTATCTACCTATCTATCTAGGCTTTCCATCTAATCTTTACAACAGATACACAGATGCCTAGATTCCAACCCTACTGTGGAAATTCTGGTTTTTTTAATCTTAACTTTTCAAAAGGTCCACAGATAATTCTTTTGTACAGCCATGACTGAGACCATTGCTGTAGTAGTAAATGGCGCTTTAGAGCCAGGCAGGCTTGAATTAGAGACCTGACTCCCCTCAACTTGTCTGATGAGTGACGTTGGCCAAGTTCTTTAGTCACACTAAAGTTCATCTATAAATTGAAGATAATATTATTACCTACTTTAGAGTGTTGTTGAGAATGACTTCAGGTAACAGTTGTAAAACACTTATCAGTGATTTAGAATTCATCTTAAACATTGTCTGCTATTAAGGTATCATTACTATTGTATCTTTTGTCCAATCAAAACACTCACCCTTGCCATATTGTGTATCAACTTGGTGTCAGAAAGGTAATTTGATGAATACCACCATAAGGAATGAATAATGGCTAGTTTTCATTATTTAACCTCCATTAGTGGAATTGTAATAGGACACAGACAAGTAGGCAGGAGATCATTTTATCATACCAATCAGCCAGACTTCTCTGCTGTGTATTAGTTTGGCCCTCGTAGGATAGAGAAGGAGGGAGAGGTTGCTGGGAAACTGTTTCCTTTCTGAGTTGTTTTTCTTTTTCCTTTCTCTCTCCCAGCTTCTTCTCAGAGCTTAGCATCATCAATCCCCTAATCTCCTAAGTGCATCCTGATTTACCTGGGTACTTTTCCCCACTCCTTCCCATCTCACCTTAACCTCCATTAAATCTCATTGTATCCTTCTTTCAGATTAAAAACTAAATTGTGGCTCATTTGATCACTTGGACCCCAAGGCTCTACATTCTAGGCCATTACTCTAGTAAAGGCCAACTGTCTTCCTGCCTTGTGTAAGCTCATTCCAGACCAAGGGTTTTAGCTTTTGATTATTGGGAAAGGATTAGATTAGCTAAGCTTTCAGGCTTGTCCACAGTGCTGTCCTAGACCTTTTGATCTCCTTTTTTGTTTATACCAAATGGTTATAGAGTACCATATGATGATACGTGTTATTACCACTAGATTAGGTTACAGTAGATGAATTTTATTATATCTACATATGACAGTCTTTGTTATATGTATGTATAATTGCTTTGCAACTTGAAAATTGAGGCTGAACCACTTACAGGTATCTAATAACTTATTGGCTTTTCAGAGACTGAAAAACCAATGGAAAAGGTAGAATTTGAGCTAGACGTTAAAGGATGGGTATACTTATTTCTATAAGTAAGGAGGAAAGACTTAAGGGAAGGAGCATGCAAATTTGAATCATTGTGAGTAGATCGTTTTCTACTTTTTCAGAGAGTTGATGTAGTAGGAATAAAACTAGATATTTGGAATCAAACTTTGGAAAATCCTGAATGTTCAACTAAGATGTTTGAATTAGTAGGCTTTTGGTATGTCCTGTGAATTCATTTATTTGTTTTTTCTTGATTAATATATACATACAACTTAGTTCTGAGATTCCCTAAGAGATTCACATATTCAATGCATACTTAACCACTTGACATGGTTCATGTAAGCTGATGGCCACTGCCAAGTCTCTTTTCTATTTCAAGTACTTGTTCCTTGGGGAGAGTGTCAGATCAGCTACTTTTATCATGATGCTTACTTCTCTCTGCCTGTTGTACATTCTGAGCTGTGCCTGAACAGCCTTTCCCCCAATTCTTCCTTGTTAATCATCAGGTTCCAAGTCAGCAGTGAGTGTCTGCTTATCACAAGAGTTGTGAATTCTTATTTAAAGCTTTCTTGGTATTTCCTTCTCTCTTAAAAAGGTTGTTGGATATGTAGTTTGTTTATAAGATAGCTATTAACTTTCCTGTTTCTCTTCCTTTGCAGACCTAGAGGATCAAGACATAATGGGAGCATTTTTAGACAAACCAAAGATGGAAAAACATAATGCCCAGGGGCAGGGTAATGGGTTGCGATATGGGCTAAGCAGCATGCAAGGCTGGCGAGTTGAAATGGAGGACGCACACACGGCTGTGATCGGTTTGCCAAGTGGACTTGAAACATGGTCATTCTTTGCTGTGTATGATGGGCATGCTGGTTCTCAGGTTGCCAAATACTGCTGTGAGCATTTGTTAGATCACATCACCAATAACCAGGATTTTAAAGGGTCTACAGGAGCACCTTCTGTGGAAAATGTAAAGAATGGAATCAGAACAGGTTTTCTGGAGATTGATGAACATATGAGAGTTATGTCAGAGAAGAAACATGGTGCTGATAGAAGTGGGTCAACAGCTGTGGGTGTCTTAATTTCTCCTCAACATACTTATTTCATTAACTGTGGAGACTCAAGAGGTTTACTTTGTAGGAACAGGAAAGTTTACTTCTTCACACAAGATCACAAACCAAGTAATCCTCTGGAAAAAGAACGAATTCAGAATGCAGGTGGTTCTGTAATGATTCAACGTGTGAATGGCTCTCTGGCTGTGTCAAGGGCCCTTGGGGACTTCGATTACAAATGTGTCCATGGAAAAGGTCCTACAGAGCAGCTTGTGTCACCAGAGCCCGAAGTCCATGATATTGAAAGATCTGAAGAAGATGATCAGTTCATTATTCTTGCATGTGATGGTATTTGGGATGTCATGGGAAATGAAGAGCTCTGTGATTTTGTAAGATCCAGACTTGAAGTCACTGATGACCTTGAGAAAGTTTGCAATGAAGTAGTCGACACCTGTTTGTATAAGGTAGCTAGACTTTTTTTTTTAGATGAAATGATTTTATGTCATCTTAATTACTACTCTAGTATATAATCATCTTAGAACCTATAGTACTCAGAAATAAGTTTTTGGTACAATTGCAGGATACTTTTCATCAATTATGAAAATAACATAGGAATACTTCTTAGAAATAAATTACGCGGTTACCAAAAATGCAAGGGTTATAATCTGAATGTTTGGTCTTTTAGTAACCATGACTACTTGAGCTTTTTACTATTGTGGAATTTTATCAAAGGTAAAAGACTGTATCATGTTTTAAAAAAGGGAATGGGGAGGGTTAAGCCTCAGTGTCTATATATGAAAAGCATTTTAGAATTTTAATATTTTATTTTTACCATGTGATATCTCAGTACATTTATGGAAATACTTTGACACTATGGTCTAATGAATCTGTAGCACCAACAGAGGATTTAGTGATCATTTGGTGTGATGTAATAGAAATAGCCTTGGACATGGAGTCAGAAGAACTTGGTATGAGACTGTGTATGACTTCAGGTAAGCTATTTAAATTGTCTGGAAAATCAGTTTCTTTAATTGTATAAAAAAGAGAGAGAAAGAGAGATATTATTACCCTGTCTCATGGGGTTGTCGGAATGATCAAATGGGATCATGTATATAGATGAGCAAGAGAAGGCTCTGCGGACTTAAGAGTCAGACCTAGAATCAAATCTTAACCTCTGTTACTTTTGTACTCTATAGTCTTGAACAAATTGTTCCACCTCTCTCAGCTATTGAATGGAGAAAATAGTATCTAACTCATAAGACTGTTGATGAACTCATGTATACATATGAAGAACCTAGTTTTAGCAAACAGTGTGTGCTTGATACATGCTGCTCCCTTTTCTAGAAAAGTTAAAAATGTTACACAATTTACTTCTTTAGTTGCAGCGCTAAGACTAGAATCCAAGTCCTTGACTTAGGTGCAGTGTTCTTTACACCACAGTTCTATTTTGTCAATAATGCTCATTAACTAATTCTTTGTGTTTGTTTGTTTAACAAATGGTGATTTTATAAAACTGTTCTGAGGCTGTATATTTGATGTCCTTTTAAAACTCAGAAATAGAAAGTCAACATAATATTCTCTCTGGTTTTATATGCACAACTGCCAGCTGTACTTAAAATCTTAATTAAAAATCAGGTTTATGTAACATCCAACACATATGTTAAAAAAATCAATAGAGCAACAACTTGGTAGTACACACTATTGTTGTTAATTTCTGAATTTGGGGGGAACCAAACAAGGATGCTTATGTTCTTTGTCCCTTTTAGTATAAAAAAGGGAAAAAGTAGCATTCATTTGTTAGGTTTATTCTGTAGCGCTTGAGAGTTAAATACTTGTTAACTAAATTAAAAGCTGTTTTCTTGAGAGACTTGTTCAGATTCAGATATTAGTAAATTATGACTCAGATTCTACTTTATCTCTTCTGCATTATGCTCTGTTTTAAAAATTGTTCAGTATCTTATCATTTGCCTCATTTTTATACAATTTTCCCCCAATATTTTAAATATTAAATTCTTTGTATTGTTTGCTTAAATTAATGGTATAACTTCAATTTTCCCATATAGGGGAATTAAATACTTAAAATTTTAGAACTCCAATTACTAATAGGAAGAGGAAGTCTGATTTTTGGGGAGGCCAAAATTGATTCAAGTATTTTAATTATAGCATTTTGATTATCTAGGTGCCTTTAAAAACAAATGTACTTCCTAAAAGTTGAACCTTTTTTTTAAATTATGAAAGTTAAAAGCTGGTTTATAAACTTTATATATGTAGTTTTATTTCTAATTCCATATTTCTACTTATTATGAAGCAAATTAATTAGTCCCATAATTTATTTTAAATGTAAATTTGTCAAAAAGTAAATTTCTCAAGTATATGTGTAACTACAGATCAAATCATGTTGTAAAGAATATCACTAGAATTTTCTATCTTGTTGAATGAATGTATGTATGTGTATTTGTGTTAGGTATCACTTCATGTTAAGTAGGCCACCAGTAAATGTTCAGAAATATTTGTTTTATAGAGCTTTAAACTACTACTGCAACAATCATTTTTTTAATCTGTAGTGTTTCTCTCCTGTCTTTTGGAGTATTGGTTATTCTGTATACCATATGTACAATATATGTATTGGGGGGTGCCACTCCACATGTGCATGTATATTTTTCTCTCCTTAAAAACAATATATGTTTTCACTAGAACAAGTATAATTGGCGTGACTGTAAAGGTTCTCAAAGCTTTGAAGAGCAAAAAGAAAACAATATTTTCTCAAACTTTTTTCTTCCCAGGGAAGTCGAGACAACATGAGTGTGATATTGATCTGTTTTCCAAATGCACCCAAAGTATCGCCAGAAGCAGTGAAGAAGGAGGCAGAGTTGGACAAGTACCTGGAAAGCAGAGTAGAAGGTGGATCATTTAACAAAAAATAAGTAGCTTTATTAAAGAAAAACCTCAACATAATCAAACTTTAACATTTTAGCTTTTAGATCTTTACATGCCTTTGACATTTAGTGTACAAAAGTGGGAAAGGGCATTTCTGTAGTAGCTGTTTAGATATTTGTTATTGTCCTATCACAGTTATATTAGAAATAGCAACTCGGATGGCCCAGTACATTCTGTTCAGGATACTTCTGTTTAAAAAGGCTAAAGTGTTGTGTGCTTTCAAATTCTTTATGAATTCATTGGCATGAATAATTTTATGCCAGGAAAGTCTAATTTGTGGTTTATTTAATTATAAACAGATTTTTTATGATGGTGATAATTTGAATACCATCTTTCTGTGTAAAGCTGTGTGTATGAATTTAAGGTCTCTGGGACTTGAAAAAAATAACTTGAAGATCATAGCCTGGTTATTAACAACTTTCATGTGCCACAGCTTTTAAAAATTTATTTTAAACTGTTCCAAAGCTTCTTGCCTAAGCCATAAACTGTTTCACCTAGACAACATAAACCTGAATAGAAGACATACCTGGCATATATCTCTACCTGGCAGAAATATAAATGCTGAATAAAATCAAGAAATAAGTTGGGAATTACAGAAGTGTATTTGTCATAATTCTGCAAATTACTTTGAGACAATTAGAAAGGTATTTGTAGCTCAAGTGTAATGCCTTTAAATATTTGAAAAACTTTTAAATGATCATTGATGCAGCTACTATTTGCCATAACTATTAAGTCTCCCCAGAGAACTCCAGTTTACTGCATATATGCGATAAGCATGTAGATTATGCAGTTTCTTTAAGGAGAAAAATTTGACATGCCAATAATAGTGTTAAAATGCATTTTTGGCTCCTAATGTCATTACATTGCACGTTAAAGACCTTTAATAGCATGCAAACATTGATACACTATTATATCCTGCTGTGCCTGCATTATTAAAATTAATACGCACTTTAATTTTGTTTTCTCCCTTTTTGCTGTTTGATACCAATTATAATTAGTCTGATATTAGAATTATGGTTGGTTTTGATTTTTCAGTACTGTCTGGAGCTGCTATTTTGTTTTTATTTCTCTCACCTACTTGATAGTGATATATCTAGTATGTGTATATAGTATTTAGTATTTCATTCACTGGACATACTATTCAATGAGTTTGTTTCCTCACTGTTTCCAAGGATCTTGGAAATTTTTTGTTTTAAGTGATTCATTTCAATATAAGTTATCAGTGAGATAAAATATTTAGAATGCTACCAAGTCATAGCACATTGGTTCAGACTGCTGGTTAGTGGAAAAATATGAAACCTGAAGAAGAATATGTATTGGGATATGTTGATATTTAATTTATTGGCACTTTAACCTGAGTGTACATGTTTTCTTATCAATTTAAAGAAATAATTCGTTTTATTTACTGTGAAATGGGGTCAAATTTTAGAAATGAATTGCTATTTTTTCTCTTTAGTGTGCACTCTTAAGTTTTTGATGCAATTCTAAATAATTGCTTTAGATAAGTAATTTTATGTTACAATATTAAGTTTTATATTGCTTATTATCAAGCAAGAATTGCCACCTGAACAGACTTTACATTAATCCTCAATATTTTTGGTATGTTGAAGTGTTGTTATACTTGTATTGTTCAACTGGAGATTATTATGTCATAAATTAAATACAGTATTATTTACTGAGGTAGATTTGATGAGACTGCATCTAGTTAAATAATACAGTAATTAAAAACCACTACTATATTTAAAAACATAGAAAGAATTAATAGAAAGAATGTAAAACATAGAAAGAATGTAACTATTTGCATTGTAAAAGTTGTTATATATCTTAAAAAGTGATAAATACTGCAATCAGCTTCCAAAACAGGCACTGAATACCTTTTTCTTTTTTTCTTTCTTTAAATACATGCCTTCACTAAATTGCTGTGACCTATTAAACCTCATTTTATTTGCTTTGAATACTTTTGGCTTCTCTGTCCACACCACAGAAAAGGACAAAGGCTTTTTAGCTCTCCTCCTATGATATTCTAAATATCATAGGGTTGTGAAAAGATTCAGCTCATGATTTAAACCATACCACTTAAGGTTGTGGTCCTTCTAAGCCAGTTTAAGAGGATACTTGTGTCATGTATGTATTTTTATTTGCTACTGACTGCCCAAGCTTTAAAGTTGCTAATTTGGAGATAACTGATAGAATCCCTCAGGCTTGGTGGAGGGGCGGGGGGGCAGAATATGTTTATACATGAGTATGTGGAACATAGATATTCTATACATATATATTCCTTAATAAAAGCATTCGGTCTTTTTATAATTCTAATTAAAATGTATAGTCCAAGAGCAATTAAAGGAATATTTCTTAAAATTTCTTTTTCTTTTTTAAAGCACAAAGAATCAAGGCTAGTGTAGTATTAATGGTCAGATAGTTTAAGTGTATTGTCCCATGTGGAATAGGAGATATAACTGTTTTTAAAGTCTTATATTATTTTTTTAAAGAATTTGTCTTCCTGTAATTTTATTCACAATTAAAATATCCTAATTTTTATATTTTAACAAAGGAGATGTATGAAACATCAAATATAGATGATTCAAGGTAATGTTTTTAGACCTGAAACCATCATTGATTGAATTTATCATCAGTGTTCATTTATATTGTATCTAGTTATCTATCCAATAATTGTATTGGCTTAGCAGAGACTGTATGTTAAGTGTATTACAGCTTTAGATTGTGAAATTGTGCAGTTTAGGTCAACATCAAATTCCTTTATTTTTGTACAGCAAATTTCCAGCATTAGAATCATGTAGAATAAATATACTAGATGTTAAAGATTATACAATAAAGGAACTTGGCAAACCAAATCTGAGATCCTTGCTTTTTGTTCAGATTAAAGACTGGTTTTTTAAAAAAGCAAAAAATAAAAGATGGTAAAATTTGGCCTTAATCCTCAAAGGACAGTTTGAGCCATTTAAAGAAGTATGGGTAGCAATGTCTGTCTTTTAATATGTGGCTTTAATGATGAATTAATATTTTGAAGCTTGATCAAAGGATGAAAGGTCTTTACATGCATTGTTATTTTCAAAGGTATTTACAAATTGAGAACTAGAATGATCTACAATGATGACAAAGAAAATTTCTTAGTGTAAATAATGGAAAACAAAAAATTGAACATATAACTTAAAAATATCCTTGGCATGATCTTACGTTTAGAATAAATATGCTGAAACTCCAGGTAAAGACTTCCTGTACTTAAAGTGAATAGTTTGAGAGCTCTTTAAGTTGTCTGTGCATAATGGTTGGTATGTTGTGGTATGAATAACAATATGCATCTGCATGGCAACACTGCCGATCATATCACTCTATCCATTTAATAACTGAATGTTTTGAAATTAACCATTTTAAATACAGTTGTATGGTTTATCAAATTTTTTCTTTTTAAAAATTTTGTCCTGAAATTTAGCCTTTTTCCATTCTGTAGGCTTTGTTCAAACAATCAACTAAGGAAATGGTATATATCTATTTATTGCTTAAAGATACTTTAGACAAAAGTTAAGCTGAGAGTGGTGTTCAAGTACATGACCTATTCTGCACATGCTACTTATCATTTTGCAAATATAAACATATGTAAATATGATTTGGGTTAGTATATAATCAGTAAATTCCCCATACTTAAAGGTGTTTTTTTCCTTCTTTCAAATCTTGAAATTATTTTTTTTTAAAAATCTGTGTACTGTATTTTCAGGGCAAAGTTCAGGAAACATGTTTCCAGTCTAAAGAGAGGAGTTAATCTCCTCAGATGTAATTAGTTGGCATCTTAAGAGGAATATCCTCATTTGTACACACATATCCCTGATTATGGTAATACATTGATTTTAATATGAAAATTTTTCACATTTTTATCTTGTTTATTTTCATTCTTTGAAGTTTCTGGAAAGTATTGTATCTCTTGTATCATTTTGTACATCCCTTTGTCATCAATTTTCAAAGGTCAATTTGATTTTTATTTTTTTATATAGTTTAGAAAATCTCAGATGTGGTAAATGCCATCTTTAAAAACCTAAGTTATCTTTGTTTCAGTTTTTTTAATTATTATTAAATTTGGATAACACTTACAAAAAAAGTACTTCTGATTCCCAGAAATCATAAAGAAGCAGGGGGAAGGCGTCCCTGACTTAGTCCATGTGATGCGTACATTAGCGAGTGAGAACATCCCCAGCCTCCCACCAGGGGGTGAATTGGCAAGCAAGTAAGTTATAGTCTGCGTACTCTTACCATCTGTCTCTGTACATGAAAATGTTAGGTGTCCGTTGATCAAATGTGTATTTACCTAATTTCTAAAGTGAATTCAAAATGTTTAAGCTGTGGTTTGGTGTTTTTCAGTATTAATGATATATGGTGCTTACTTAGAATAGGTATCAGAATATCATTGTAACTAATTACACTGAAGGCTGTCTTCAGTGGAGGCTTGGATTACACTGATTGCCTCATATAGCATAAATGAGGTAATACAGTGAAAGAAATTTTTAAACTAAATTACATAGTACTACAAAATTCTAAGTATCATTATTATTCCTACTAGTATAATTTGATTTTCTTAATCCCTGGATAACTGAACACCCCATGGATGAGCGTTTTTCTCTTCTTCCATCTGGGCCATTTTTCTGTATCTCTGATTTTCCTAGTGTTTTTGGTTGTTGATGCTGGTTGGTTGGGTTTTGGTGTAAGGCAAGATAGGTAAATGCATTTCTTGCTTTTTTTCTCTTTTCACTTTAGTTCCTAGAACTGTGGGCTAATATGTGTTAGATACTAAGTTTACATCTTTATAAACTACAGTAGAGACTTTAAGCAATTTTATAATTCAAGGCTTAAAACATTTTTACCTCAGATATCCATGTAATTGACCTACAAAGATATATTGACTAATTTCCTTGATCCTCCACTTGATCTGTAAGTGTAGCCATGTTCTTTAATCATTTCATGTAATTGTAAAACTTCCTGTTTGAAGGTTTTATTTTTTGGAAATTGTTTCTTCCGATATGATCTGTGAAATGACAATAAAATTGCTTCAAATCAGTTTTGTAAGTAGGGAGGCTTATAACTTATAAATACCACTACTGATTTTTTAATAAAATATTATACAAAAAGTAATTCCTAGACGCCAGGGAAATGTCATATTTGACATTTCAGTTTTAATAGCGCTTTTTTAAAGGGGCATTATGAAAAGCAGAAATTTAAGTGTAAAATATCTAAATTATTTTACCATAACAGATATTGAAGTTATTTCTACTTCACAACATTCAGCTCTTAACCAGAATATATTAATATTATATCTTAAGAACTGCATTGTCATTTCTGACTCATAACCACTAAATGCCAGTTCAAACAGAAGTAGCCCATATAGACTGATTTTTTTTCCAAGCCATGACTATTTTGTCTTCTATTAATTGCATTAGTAGAGTGTTACATTCTAGAATAAATTCACCACTACTTTAACAGTGGGGCCCAAATATCTTAAAGTATGGCTCACTTATTGACAGTAAGAAATAGAACTAAAATAATTTAAGTGTATGAGTATCTTTGACATTTTAACGAACACCTGGCTATGCGTTACTAAGCAGTTTTGTGCTCTGAAGAATTAACTTTCTGCATTTTTTTTCTTAATTTAGGCGGAATGTTATTGAAGCCGTTTACAATAGACTGAATCCATACAAAAATGATGACACTGTAAGTGGCATTGAGCTCCCTCTGCTTTCCCTTCCCCTCTACTCTAAATGCATATCCTTCCTACCTGTTTTTGCAGAGCTGTTCATTGCACCCATTCTCTTACACACACCCCTGACTGCTCTGAACTCTGCCAGCACCACAGTTCTAGTGCTTGAGGATATAATCATGGTGAGTGGCCATTTAACTCAAAAAAGAAGAAAGTCCCTTTTAATTACTCTGGTTTTTTTAAGCCTCTCCAAGCAATCAACTTCAGAAGTTTTCCGCCACTAAATGTTTTTTTGAAGTTGGGAATATCTCTGCTCAGAATCTTGAATTAATTCTGAGTTTTGTAAGCAGCTGTAACAGAGCTTCAGAATGCCCATCTCCATTAATGCCCATTCTTTGCCAAGAACCCTGCATATTTCATTTAAATACTAGAGAATTCTGTTTATATAAAGACATTTAGAATGCCCTATTCTCCAGTTAAGTTTCCTGTTACAATTCTGTTGTCGTATGGTGATTACAGAAAAGTGGTAACTTAAAATCATTTGGGCCTGGCTCTGAAATATTTTATATATTGCATTATGAAACTTCCTCAAATCTCTTATTACTTGAGGTTTTTATGCAATAAAAATTTGTAAAGGTAGTGTTCTAAAAATAAATTGGGTTTATTGAAGAGAAAAATAAAATTCTTTTTAGTAGTTGATTGGTTTAGAAATACATTTGGTCAACCTCATGGTAAAATCATATTTCAAATATTTTATTCCAAAACAAAACAAAGGGTTCACAATTCTTTGAACAGATTAAATATTGATATTTCATAAACACATGTACACATATTATATATTTTAGAAAACATTTATATTCTAAAGGTCAGCTTTACAAAACCTTATCTTTCTGCATTACCCAGGAAATAATGCATCTCTAAGTTTTAATTTAGTTCCTTGTTTTGCTTTGTTTCCTTTTATAAAGGACTCTACTTCAACTGATGATATGTGGTGAAACTGCTCATCTAGCCATGGAGTTTACCTTCACCTCCAAGGGAGAGTACAGCTCAACTTCCTTGAACCTTTTAAACATCCATCTTCAACTTTAAAGAAGGGCATGTATGACATGGGTGAGAGTGATTACACCAGAGAACTTCAGCAGTACCACAGCTAGCCCAGAACTGATTTTTTTTTTTTTGTAAATTTGAGACTTACGTAAACGTGATTTCAAACCATAATTCATGTTGTAAATCAGACTCCAGCAATTTTTGTTGTATGATTTTGTTTTTTGTAAAGTATAATTGTCCTTGTATAAAATGCTCATATTTAATTATGAACTGCTTTAAATCACTATCAAAGTTATAAGAAATGTTTGGCTTGTTGTGTGACGCAACAGATATATAGCCCTTTCAAGTCATGCTGTGTTTGGACTTGGGGTTGGGACAGGGAGAGCAGCAGCCATGTCAGCTAGACGCTCAAATGTGCACGTGATTATGGAGAATTATTCCAAAATCTTACAAAGCTGAATATCCAGGGAGTTAATTGAAAACTAGTTTAATGTTTTTGGCAGTGGGATTGGCATTGTCGATAAAGCTGGTCCCTTCATTTAACTGTTCTAGGTTCTCTCCTTGTTGCCATGAGTATTGCAGGTAATACAATATATTCATAAGAATATCAATCTTGGGGCTAAAATGCCTTGATTCTTTGCATCTCTTTTACAAGTCCTTACATTTAATTACTAATTGATAAGCAGCAGCTTCCTACAAATAGTAGGAGACTGCCACATTTTTGCTATCATGATTGGCTGGGCCTGCTGCTGTTCCTAGTAAGATATCCTGAATTCCATTTTATCAATAAAGCTTGATTTAACAAACAAGAAATTTAATCATGTATGTGTAATTCCTCCTTTACTCCGCCCTTATTTTAAAGCACCATACCATTGTAAATGAGAATTTTTCTCATGGGGAAAGATGTTAGTCTCTTTTAATTGGAAAATACTGTAATTCAAGGCATAAATGGAACTGTTTCCCTTCCATTAGAAAGACTATAAAAGATTTAAGTCTCTGTTGTTCTTTGATCTATTTTTAAATGGGTTTCTTTCAGGCTGCTTATTTTTTCATTTAGATGTGTTATCAGCCTGAATTTGCCTACTGTTCAGTTAAAATAATTGTCAAAGCTTGACAATCTAACAATCTATCGTAGGGGTGTATGTGTGTTTGTGAGTGTGTGTGTGTCTGTGATTTTTAATTAGCCCATGTCTTTAGAATCCAAATAGTTAAGATGTATTTAGTGATTTGAAATATAGCATGTTGATAATATTTAGCTGTCGGCCTTTAAAAATAAAAAGCTTAAAGAATTGTAGATATAAAAATAACCTAATTTAATTTAGGCTTAAATTCCTCTGATTAAGCATGTGAAAGTAAGTTTTAAAATCTGTCACATTGAAAAGACTCTACTGTTCTGTGCCCTTCTGTATTTTTGTCTCTTTAGGTTGAATATTGTATTTAATCACCATGTAATTTAATCATTCAGTAAGCAGATTCCCCACTAGAAAACTATTAAAATGTAAGATATAAATACAACACTGAATACAAAATCAAAACTGTGTATAAAAGGTAGTATAATTTTGTTATATTTGTTTTTTCCCTAACTTGGAAATATACGTATTTGTATATATATAGCCTTAAAACTAATGTAAAGTTAGGGGAGTATTGGGAAGAGTAATGTGAAATATCTCAGACTTAAGTAGTTATATGCCAGCAAAATCTTTTCATTATCCCTCTTATTTGGGAGGTGATTAAATGTAACTTAATTGTATTTAATTTATATCTTAATCCGGCATGAAGAAAAACAAGTGCTATTTATATTTAGAAATTCATAACAGTTGGAATTACAGAACCAATTCCGTACTTGACTTACAAATAAATGCTTAATGTCTAAATCTGTGGTAGAGTGCGAAGTATGATAATGTTCTAAGTTATGACTGTAAGCATCTAAATGCACGTTTAATGAACACCAGTGCTTCTAGTATAGATTACCAGTACTGAAAACTAAATTCCTATTATAATCCCTTAATTTTTTAAGTAGACTAAAGTTTTTAGTTCTGGAAATTTCAAAAACTTGAACTGGATTTTGAGATGTAAAATCTTAAATCGTAAGTAAAATATGTGATGGAAAGCTATATTTCAAACCATAGTAGCATATTTAGAGACTTTTTAATTTGAGGGTCTTTAAAAAAGAGGAGGTTAAGATACTCCTCTGTTAAAATGTTAAAATTATTAGTACTGAAATTAGGCCTGGAAGTGGGAGAAAACTGTATTAAGTGTGACCAAAGAAGACTAAATCTTTTCCACATGAGTCAACATTGCCATACTAGATAGAATTTTTAATTATAAAAGTACAGGAAGGAAGTATACATTATAATGGCAAACTATGTGTGTTCTTGATTTCTGGGGCTAATGGTGGTGGTGGGGAACCAGCCACACTTTAAAAGGCACTTTTGCACCTCTCTTGTGCACTTCATTTTTGTACCACTTAAATTCTTGACCTCCCACCCCATTTTGTGTGCTAATTAGCATCTCAGGGCAATGCCTCAATTTTTTGATATGTTGTATGTTATTTTCTTTGGAGGATAAAAGTTTTGTGTGATGATAACATACTATTCAAATGTACTTTCATTTAAATGTTTTAACAGGATAAACCCACTTTGCTGCTTTTAATAGGAAATTCATTTTGTATAGCAGATTCTTCTTGCCCTAACAATTTCACTGATCTCTTATTGTTTTAGCAAGGTAAGCTCTCTTAATTTCCACTTTCTTAGGGAATATACTTTTACAGATAACAGAAACAGTTCTCAGTATTAGCATTAACTTTAAAAAATCTAAGTGGTATTTTTCTTATTCAGCTTTAGAACTGTTTCAAACATTTTTAATTATGATGCATTAACTTGTTTCTAGAGTTCTATGCAATTAGTGTACTGCTCCAGCCACTTTTTTTTTTTTTTTTGCGGACCTCTCACTGCTGTGGCTTCTCCCATTGCGGAGCACAGGCTCCAGATGCATGGCACGTGGGATCCCCCCGGACCGGGGCACAAACCCGTGTCCCCTGCATCGGCAGGCGGACTCCCAATCACTGCGCCCCCAGGGAAGCCCCCAGCCACTTTTTTTTTTTTTACTACATAAAATTAAGAAATTTGGAGTAAAGAATAAATCAACTATGTAATTCAAATAATCTGAATTATAGCAGTACTTTTAGTGATCATTTGACCATATATTAATCCAGCTAGTAACTCACCTTTTCTACAAAATATATAAAGTGTTATTACAAAACACTGTTTTAGGGTAAGCACCTTGGAACTATAAAGAAATGAATAGGTCCTTGCTCTCAAGGAGTTTACATTTGAATAGAAGTTATAATCTAATGTATGTTAATATTATAACTGGATCACTCATCCAAAAAAGTTACTGCTCACCTGCTGTCTGCCCCATACTTTCCTGAACAAGGCGGGTCTCTGCCCTAAAGAACTCATTTGCAGTTCCTTTAGTCACTTGAAAACTCTTTTTTCTGTTTTATTCTTCTCAAAGTTAAAAATCGCATTCAAAAGAAAATTTTGCTTTGCATAAGAATAAAATTGGACTGATGAGGCTTAAGTCTGTTCGGTATGATTGATTGCCTTTCACGAATGGCTTATATTCTTCCAGCTGACAGCAGCAAATCAGAGAAATAAGGTAATGTATTGAATACTTCTTAGAATTCTCCAACCCTGGAAATACTGGTGGAATTTAACGCATTTAAAAACATATATCTAGGACTTCCCTGGCGGTCCAGTGGTTAAAACGCTGCACTTCCAATGCAGGGGACTCAGGATCAGTCCCTGGTTGGGTAACTAAGATCCCACATGCTGCGTGGTGTGGACAAAAAATAAAAAAAAGTAAGAACATGTATCTAGCTAAATTTATCTTATTTAACCAAAAGTGTGTATTTTCTTGAAAAAACAATGCCAATGTTAATATCCAATTTTAGCTAAGTGATTACTGTGTTTTAATTTTTTAAAATAATTTACTGACCATCTTTACTGGACAAATTCATATGGAAATTCAGTTTGCAGTTTCTGAAAGAACTGATGAAACTGGTTACAGGGGTTTATTTTGTTTTAATTTTGAATTTCATGGTGTATACTTTTAATTCATAAAGTTTGAATGAGAGGTTTAAACCTTTAATGTTTTGATTGCCATTTGTACAGTATTATGTTAGGATTTGGTATTAGAAAATATGTAAATATTTCAGTATATAAATGTTTCTCATTTGAGTTTTTTCTTCAAAGAAAACTTCTAGAGTTTCATATACTTTTGCTTACAAATACTGCTGATGAGATGACCGTTTTTTAATTAAGTGATCTAGTCTTCTGATTAAGTTTTTGTTTTAGGCGTTAGAAAGACTTCTTTATACTTTAAAATTTTAGAAGCTTAATTTTACTTAACTTCATTCTATAACATGCTATGAATTTGGGGTTGTATTTGTTTTAAATTTTATATACAATACTTCAGAATATGCTTGAAAGATTTAAGAATATATTTCTAAATGTTATGAGTATAATACTGTGTTGTTTTGTTGGTCAGAATAGTTAAATGTCAGTTAAGTGTCAGTTATTACTAATAGAATGCTACACAGAGATGATGAAAGGCATTTGGTTCCACTTTTGTTTCCTATGACACAGATTCTTTCCCTTTTTCCTGTTTTATATATTTAGTGGCCTCTGCTCTCGTGGTTTCCTAATTATATTACCAGTGTGCCAGTTAGAAACACTCAAATGTATTAAAATTGAAATCGTAGTTGACAACTTATACTTTTATAAGATGGGGGGGTGGGGTGAGGAAGGTTGTTTAACTTGATGTAACAACAGAGTGACATTTTTTCTCCCTTATCCTGCAGGAAATGTTGCTTCATTTCCTCTACTACCCTCTTGGTGGCTTCTCTTTTTTCAAACCAAAACAGGCCAATTCCATTTTCTTGAGCAAGAAAGCTTAGTGCATTACCTCACCAAGGCCAATTAATACTATGTAAACCTGGGCCAAAAATAGGAAAACGTGGGAAATGAAGGGTTGGGAAGATGCCAGTGAGGAGGACAGAGGAAGATTACTCTTAATTATTTAAAAAGCCATAGGAAGGTCTTCCTTGGACCTAGCTGTATATTATTAAGAACTGATGCATCACATAAACCAGCAAGAACCAGCCTTTGCTTCTGCAGATAATTTGATTTTCCCAGCAAAGCAGATAATGATAAAAAATTACTGCTTCTCCAACATAGAAACAACTGAGAAAAATAAATGCAATGTTTCGTCACCACAAAACCCAATCCTTCAGTTCTTTTCATTGTTTCAAAAACCCAGTTTTCTATAATAGCTTTCTCGTTGAATTAAATGTTTAGAAAAATTATTTAGAATTTTTCTTTCTTTTTACATTGTCCTCCTGATCCATTAAAGGACATTTAGTAACATTTGCATTTCTATGGTACTATTTGAAGTTAGATTTGTGTAAGAGATTGGGTAGCTGCAGAACACAGTACTATCTTAATTAGGTATAATGAATGGCACAAATTCATTGCAGCAATACTTCTTAACCTTTCAGGGTCACAGAGCCTTTGAGACTGAATAATCCTAGGAATTTGGCACCCAGGAAAATGCATATAATGTACATACCTCCCCAGAGTTAACAGTACTGCAGTGGTTCATGGGCCCGTGGTTAAGATCCTATACTACAGCATAACAGAGCATCAACATTTTTCCATCAAAGCCCATAAAAGATATTAATACATCAAGGACGTCAAAATAATTTGAGTCTATTTTAAGGAATCGGTTTTTTTTTTAAAGATAGAGTAGGTAGATGGGTGTCTAGGTAGAATCTGATATTAAAATGTCCTTTTTAAAATTCGTATCTTGTGGGGGAAAGAGAATGATTAGTATTTGCACTAGTTTTGGAGGATAACATCATTTCTAAATTTGCCACTTTTGAATCTCAAAAAACAAGAGGTAAAATGGAAATGTTCGTGGAACATTTCTGACCTGCATAGTATAGATTTAATATATTCACAAACAGCACATTTGACTTGTCAGATCTCACTCAGGTTTTAAGATTTTGAGCTTCCTCGTATCAGAGTTTATTAAATTATGAGAGGAATTAGGTGTTTACTGATACATAATGTTAAAGTAGGATCTAACATACATACAGTCACCAATGTACAGGACTGAGATTTCTCTTAAACATAACCACCGTGAAAAAATTGATTAGCTTGTTGCATTTGTTGCCAAAATTGGATGTTCGGTTACAGCATATTTAATTCCCATTTGTGGGAATTTTGAAATGTAAAGACTGTTGTCTTACCTGGTTAGCCCTGAACTAAGTCAACAGCATATCTGCAGGAAAATATCTTATTTATAGTAATATGCCTGAATACTGCTTGGTTTCACTCTTGAAATGATTTATTTCAATTAATTTGTATAAACGTTATGAGTGGAGAGATCATCTACATGTTAAAAGCACTATATATCCATTTTTCAAAATCCATACATGTAAAACTAATACAATTACAGAAGTATTTCCTAAACACAGTGTTTAACAAAATTCTCCACAGTAATTCACCTACTGTTTGCAGTTTATGTGATCCAAACTCTTAAAGAAATTCCATAAATGTATATGTTGTATTATGTATCATTTCCTTGTCCAAAGAAAGTATGTGAATTCAGTTCTAACTTTAAGAATGTACTTTTTGTTTTCAAGTCCACTGAAGAAATTGCATTCAATCTGTGAGTGGTTGCAGATTGTATGAAATGAAAAGTAGAAATAATTCTAGCTCGCAAAACTGGTGCCACTAAATAAACAGGCAATTGCATAATGTGTGTGTATCTATGATTATTTGATACTGCAGGCAGCGTTTTTGTTCTGCATAGAAACCTGGAAATTTTGAATTTATTTATTAGGAGACCTTAAGAAAATTTTTGTTCAACTGAACTTGGTTAATTTGCTTAAAAAGATAGATCTGATAGTCAACAGTTTGAGCTAGACTTGTCCCTCCCTGATTTTAGGAAGATGATTGAAAGCCAGTAAGTTCAGATTGATGATTATTTTCATGAAACATCCCAGAAACCAAAAAGCCATAAGTTGTCCCCTTGGCAAGAACATACCGTTTGTCATCTTATAGATGTATATTTCTTACTCCCTTAAAGAGTTGAGACTGTATGGGGAGTGGCCTGGAAAAGGACTTCTCCACCTAGCTAGTATCCCTGGTGTAGTGCCTGCTTCGTATTAGACACGTGTTTAGGATGCTTACTTCCTCTGCTCATTCTGAAAATTGGTTGTATGACCTCTGTCCTGTGTTCATTTGTGTCTGAAAGTGTGACTTATTTTATAGGCTTGCGTAGTTAGAGGGATTTTAGAGTACATTGAATTGATGATGTAAGTGAAGTTCTATGAACTGCAAGAGCTTATTTTGTTCATTGTAAAATGTGTAATGAAAACACAGTAATGAGGCATCATAGCGAAAGGTAGCAAGTCTTACAACTAAGTAAGGTTGAAGTAAAAAAGGATTCATTTGGCTTATGCATAACTAGTATCTGTTCACTGGTCAAATTGTGTCCTGAAGTTTTGGTTTTGATTTTTTTGTAGTTATTCTTTTGAATGTTGAAGCTAGGTTTTTTGTGGGGTTTGTTTTTGTTGAGTAAAAATTGTTTCAGTTTTTTCCCTTAATTGATCACATGCTGAGAAGCTGATATTGGGGTACCCTTTTTTTTTGTTGTTATCACTTAGTAGCTCAGACTTGAAATTCCCATCAAATCACAGAAATTTTGATTCTAGTTGAAAAGTCTATTCTTAGATGAACTACCCCAAAAAACTTGGCTTGCATGCCCTCTGTAGGACTTGGTTAACTTGGCACAAAACCACTGGTAAAAGATTTGTGTTCTGCTGCTGCCTGATATTCATATTTATTCTCATACCTAATATAAGGTGATTCAGAGTACCTAAAAAGCTTTTGATAAAATTGTGTTTCATGTTAATAGTTGTACTGTTACCTGAATAGTGCATTAGCTAAACACACTATATGTGTGTCATTCTCTGCTATAGTTTGGGTACCAGCTTGGGTCTTCCAGATAAATCATTTTCTCTATGGCTTTCCTTATAGCTACACAAATGTTCTTCTAGACACTTGACCTAGTGAAATTGACAATATTTGATCATTTTTGATCTACCAAAATGGCAGTTTTTATCTGGTTCCATTTAATAGTTTCTGAAGTTACTAAATGATCAGATGGCAAGTCAGTACAGTTGACCCTTGAACAGTGCGGAGGTTAGTAGTGCCGACCCTCTGTACAGTTGAAAATCCAAGTATAACCTTACAGTCAGCCTTCTGAATCCTTGTTTTGGCATCAGCAGACTCAACCAACCACGGATTGGGTAGTACTGTAGTACATATGTAGTGGAAAAACTCTGCCTATAAGTGGACTGCGCAGTTAAACCTGTGTTGTTCGGAGGTCACCTGCACTTCTCAGTATTTATATTTCAATTAAATCGTGTCTCCTTAGGATTGATCCTTAGAACTGGATGACAAGTTTAAAGAAAAGCTATAGCTTTGAAAACAATTGCCAATATGAAGTTCGGTAAATGGACAATACCAAATTTATAATTCCTACCTTGAAATTAAATGAAAGCTCGTAAGACAACTTTTTTATTTTAAATTACTAACTTATTCTTTGTCTTTCCGACTTTTCACAGTGCCCCTATAGTTGCTCTAGGATAGATCAACTTGCTGCGTAGACATTTGGTATGAGAAATGTTATTCCAGCAGTGACCCAGAAAGGGAATAATATTGAATTTAAATGTTCAGGCAGAATTATAATTAATAAAGCATAAAAATAAGGTGGGAAAATGATGTTTATGGTTTTATTTTTAATTACATAATTGAGGTGAGTGAAGAGTTCCTTTCAGACATTTTATTAAGCCTGTTAAGATGTATGGATCCAACTCAGTCTGTGACTGTGAGACATCATTGAAGTTTATGAGAATCATACTCTCAAGTTCAGTCCTTGTTAAAGGTGGGTGAAAGCTCTAACTTCATTCTGAGTGATGATCAAACTCTGACTTAGGTTGTATCCATGCTGTGCCCTTCCTAAAGATCTTTTATATTTTGCTATTTGTGTTTGTTTTGGTAACAAGTATTTAAAAATCAAAGGGTTTGCTAGAAGAGTTTGTGACTAAGTCTAAGGTGTTAGTATGTACCTTATATTAGCATCCTGAAACCATTCCAGGATTGTCTTTTAAATTCTCAATATAACATTTTGAATGTATAGTTGATTCTATTTAATGAAGAAAACAAAGTTTAACTATATGTCATTATGAGAGCAGAGTTATTCTCAATTATTTTAGCCATTGATCTTTTAACTGCCTACTAACAAAACTGAAAGGTTTTTTAAACTAAAAGTCTCCAAAACATTCCTAACAAAAACTAAAATTTTCTAGTGACTGGATGAAGTAGAAGCACATGGGAAGTAACTTTTTAAACTTAGCATTAGGCAAATAAAAGTATTTATGTATCTGATGTAAATTCAATTTTTATAACTGTCTTCTTTGATGTTCTTTGACAGACTCTTTGCTGCAGTGATCCTTAATAGAGAGGGGTCTTATTAAGGGCAATAAAACTGCTTCTGTGCCTAGATCACAGAAAGGGAGCTTACTTGCTGTCCTTCCTTAGTATTTCCATTTCTGTCTGAAATCAGAATAATTGCCTTGTTTTTTCCTTTGGTTTTGTCTTAAATATCTAAGTTCCTAGCCTATGTTCTGCTTTAGGACTTCTGTAATTATTTTTTAGAGAACTCTTAAGGCGTTGAATTCTATATCCTTGGGTATCATAAAGGTTTATCGTGTGCTCTGTCCTGATTTTTAAAACATATAGACTGGACTGTTTAATGACAGTATGGTTATAAGTGTATTATATATGCATATACAAATATCCTTGTTCAAGGTCAGCTCCACAGTGCCTGTCACTACCGTTACTTGTTCAACCTGACCTTCAGAGAGGTTTGCCTGCTTCACCACCAGATGGACTTGGCATCTGACAGGACCACAGTGTCAGTAAAAGCTTCATCTCAGGAGGATCAGGGCTTCAAGAAGGAAACTTCCTAGAGTGCAAGTCTCCGTAATTTGAGATAAGAATGCAGTAGCAATTTTTGAAGATCACATAGTTGGTGCTATAAATCTGTTGGAACTGTCTTGATATTTTAGTTTCTTGGACTGAAAGTCAAACACTTCTGTTCAAAACTCATTTGTTCAGGTATAAAAATTTGAATACTTAACGTAAAAAGAATTGTACTTTTTAATCTTAGAATCTGATTTTTCTTAGACATTAACCTGAAGTCATTTAAGGAAGTTGGCATTTTTCTTTTGGGCACGGGAGGAAGAAGGGAATGTGGAGGAGGGGAAGAAAAGGAGATAGATACTAAGGGCAAGAAGAGGAGGTTGTTTTAAAGTAAAAAAGTATCTTTTTTCGGGCTTCCCTGGTGGCGCAGTGGTTGAGTCCGCCTGCCGATGCAGGGGACACGGGTTCGTGCCCCAGTCCGGAAATATCCCACATGCCGCGGAGCGGCTGGGCCCGTTAGCCATGGCCGCTGAGCCTGCGCGTCCGGAGCCTGTGCTCCGCAACGGGAGAGGCCACAACAGTGAGAGGCCCGCGTACCGCAAAAAAAAAAAAATATATATATATATATATCTTTTTTTAAGTTAAGAAAATTCTGTTTTTCTGAAATTCAAAATGGAATTAATTTAGTCCCTAGAAATCATCTTTGTTTTATAGTAGTCAATAATGCATTACTGTTTGATGGATTAGTCAAGTCTCTTTTTGTTCTCCCTCCATTAAGTCCCTCCAAAGGCCGTGTATTAGGGGAAGGGGATGATCCAACTTCAGTTGTCAACTGTCACTTGTAGGTTCCATTAGGAAAGCAATTAAAATGAGGTTTAAGATAAGGATTGCAGATTTTCCTTCTGTTATCAGTTCCCTGGCTTTTCTGAAGCAGTGGTTCTCAATCTGCTAGCAAGATAGAATGACTTGGGAAGCTCGAAAAAATCCTTCAGCAGTGAAGGTTAGGTTGAAAGGTTCACACTTAAAGTTAACCACCCCCACCCCCACCCCCGCAACATCTCCAGCGAATGCCTCCCTGGTTCCACCCCAGGTCCTCTGTTCAGATCCCTGCAGTGGCTCCCATTTCACTCAGCAAAAGTTAAAGTCCTTATATGATCACCCTACAAAGCCCCCTAAATGACCTTGTCCCTCTCACACATCTCTCACATATCTGTGTGTGACCTCTCACACATCTCTCTCTGCTTCCACACTGGTCTCCCGGCTGGTCCAGTGCATGCCTGTCTCATTCAAACCCTAGGGTCTTACAGACACTTGCTTTTACCTGTTCCCTCTACCTGGATTGTTTAATTGACTAAAACAAGTCACGTCTAACTCCAAGGGGACCTAAAAGGAACAAACCAGAATATCCGTGAGCAACTCTACTTACTAACATGGGGGCACAATATGCATTTGATGGATGAATAAGCCTGTTCATGTGTGTGTGCCTGCAGAAAATGAGATTGGTGTTACGTACGCTCTAGGAGATGTGGTCTCTTTTGAACTGTGCACTTTGAGATGAGTGCTGGTAGCAGAATGGCTGGGACCACATGGCATATACTAGTGTCATATTGTAAGTGCTCATAATTTTTAAGGAAGAGGTCAGTGCTACTGCATCTTTCGGTATGAAGTTGGAACACATGGTGTAGAGGATGAGGTTAGATTTCCATAGGCGGAGCTAAGTAGGAAGAGTTTTCCAAGCAGAGGAAACAGGTGAGCAAAGGAAAAGAAGTATCAGGTAGGGAGGGCAGCTGAGGCCTGTGAGAATGTTGGTCTTATCGGGAACTTCCCACACTCACACCCCCTAAGGGGTACGGGGTACAAGAGAGCTTTACATAAGGTAGATCCCTAAGAAAGCCAGCTGCTTATGTCCTTTGCTTCTTGAAAAGAGCTTTCACTAAGTTTATGTTATGAAAATAACATTGCTTATCTCAAATCAGCTTTACTCAGTGGCATTTCAATAACACATGGAATTGTCCTTCCCTCATATACCACCCAGTGCAGTGCTGCCCCAAACCCCAGTCTTTAAATAATTTTGGCTGACTGTCCAGTCAGAAAAATCTATTTTGTTATGCCCTCCACCCAAATGGAGTATTCTGGAGTCTGGAAGAGAGATGGGTTGTGGACAGCCTTGGCAGTAGTTCTGGCAGACCTGTGGATCCGTGGAGAAGGCATTCTTTATAACCTTAGCTGGCCTGGCTACTGCCCGCCCAGCATGCACTAGGAGCCGTGGTCTAATCTGAACTGTGCACTTTGAGGCGAGCACGTGGGAGCAGGGAGGCGGGGACCACGTGAAGTGCTGTTGGAGACCCTGTTTGCTCTAGTTCTGCTGCTGCTGCCCTTTGCCACCACCACCCGCCAAGCCAAACAGAGTAACACTGACATCGAGAAGGTGGACTTGGCGCTAAAAGCAGTCAAGCATCTGGTAGCTTACCATTCTCCAAGTTTTTACAATGGACAACGTATATTTTATCATTCAAAAAACATTACAAAACAGTCTCCAGTTTATCAGCAACTTATTTCTGATGTGACTACCTTAAGCTGTATAATTATGTGCATATTTTTGAGCTGCTTCTAAAGCTCTTACCCAAGTCAATTCATGGTGACTATGATCATTTGTATGTGAACACTGCTTTGTTCTCTCAGGCTTCCCTTCCCCCACGGTGCTCTGCTTGCAGTCGCTTCCAGTTGCGGCTAAGACGTGAGGTAAATAGTGATATATTTTTCTTCTTAGTCTGATTCTTTGGAGTAGAAATTCTCTGAATATAAGTAGTAAGCAAGAAAAACAAAAGCAAAACCTAACAGCATGGGCTCTGCTCACTTACTGGATACTTCATCTTCCTGCTGCTCCAGCTGTCCTGCCCAGTGTTGCTGGGGAGAGTTATTCCCCAATATTAAATAAACCCCTGCTGACACTAACCCTCCTGTCAAAGCCCTCTCCACTGGCATCCACACCTGTGACTTGGGAGGCAGTTAACATGGAAACCATCTGTCTCTACTGCATGTTCCTGTTTACCAGCAGATACTTAGGGAATCGTTATCTAGAGATGAGACTGAGACCCATCTATCCAAGGTGCTTCTGGGAGCACCGAAGTGTATTTTATGTTTGCCACAGACTTGTATTTTGAGTTAGACTACCCTAAGCCTTCAGATTTGGTGACAGTCTTTCCAGTCACTTTCTCGTGATGCAGGGAAAAGACAAATCAAATAGAAGTTCTAATGTATATGGATTATTGTATAAATTAAAGAATATTAATAATTAAAATATAGTAGATGTATCTCCTACCATGATTTAAAATAACCTGTAAAAAAAAAATCCTAAGCTGAAAAAACCCAGTATTTTTTCAAACATCTTTGGTCGATATTAGCCACGTGGATTGACTTATCAGAGAAGAAAGACTGCACCATCCTGATTATCTTTCAACACATTTTTTATTGTAAAATACACAGCAACAGTTAGCATTTTAACCATATTTAGTGGCATTAAGTACATCCACAATGTTGTTTAGCTGTCACCACTATTTATTTCCAGAGCATTTTCATCATGGCAAACAGAAACTGTACCCATTAAGCAATAACTCTCCATTCTCCCCTTCTCCTGGCCCTTGGCATCCTATTCTATTGGGTTGGCCAAAAAGTGCCTTCGGTTTTTTAAGTAAAAATAAAAGACACATTTTTCATTTTCACCAAGAACTTTATTCGCCCTTTTGTTCCACTACCTTCTGCCGTTTTTCAGACAACTTCATAATTACATCTTCCCAAAACCTTTTATCTTTCTGAGCAAAGAACTCTTCCAGGTGCCTTTTACAGTCTTCCAGGGAATTGAAATGTTTTCCATTAAGAGAATTTTGTAAAGACCTAAATAAATGGAAATCCAAAGGTGCAATGTCTGGTGAATACGGTGGATGAATCAGAACTTCCCAGCCAAGCTGTAACAGTTTTTGCCTGGTCATCAAAAAAAACATTCAGTCTTGGCGTTTTCTGACGGAAGATAATGAGTTTTCTGTTGACTAATTCTGGACGCTTTTCGTCGAGTGCTGCTTTCAGTTGGTATAATTGGGAGCTGTACTTGTTGGAATTAATTGTTTGGTTTTCCGGAAGGAGCTCATAATAGAGGACTCCCTTCCAATCCCACCATACACACAACATCACGTTCTTTGGATGAAGACCAGTCTTCGGTGTGGTTGTTAGTGGTTCATTTCTCTTGCCCCACGATCTGTTCTCTTCCACATTATTGTACAGTATCCACTTTTCATCGCCCGTCACAATTTGTTTTAAAAACGGAACATTTTCAGTATGTATAAGTAGAGATATGGTCAAGGTTTTTTTCGCTTAACTTACGTGGAGCCCAAACATCAAAGTGATGAACATAACCAAGCTGGTGCAAATGATTTTCAGCGCTTGATTTGGATATTTTGAGTATGTCGGCTATCTCCCGCGTGGTATAACGTTGATTGTTCTCAATTAATGTCTCAATTTGATCGCTATCAACTTCGACTGGTCTACCAGACCGTGGAGCATCGTCCAGCGAGAAATCACCACGAAACTTCACAAACCACATTTGACACGTTCGATCAGTCACAGCACCTTCTCCATACACTGCACAAATCTTTTTTTTTGCATTTCAGTTGCGTTTTTACCTTTCTTGAAATAATAAAGCATAATATGCTGAAAATATTGCTTTTTTTCTTCCATCTTCTATATTAAAATGGCTACACAAAAATTCACCAATTTTGATGTCTTTTTTAAAATTCATGCTGATATGACAGCTGTCACATACAAGCTAACAAAATTGTTTGGAATGAAGTTAAAGACAACTAAATGCTACTAGAGCCATCTTACATAAAAAAAACCAAACGAACCTTTTAGCCAACCCAATACTTTTCCATCTCTAGGAATTTGCCTATTCTAGATATTTCATATAAGTGAAATGATACACTATTTGTCCTTTTGTGTCTGGCTTATTTCACTTAGCATAATGTTTTCAAGTTTCGTCCATATTATAGTATTTATAGGAATTTTCTTCCTTTTTATGGCTGAATATAATTCCAGTGATGTATATACCACAGTTTGTTTATCCACTGATGGACACTTGGTTTTTTTCCCATCTTTTGGCTCTTGTGAATAGTGCTATGAACATGGGCATACAACTTTGAGTACCTGTTTTCAGTTCCTTTGGGTATATATCTAGGAGTGGAATTGCCATATCTTTTCGTAATTATTTATTCAACTTACTGAGGAGCTATTAGACTGTTTTTCCACAGCAGCTGCACCATTTTGCATTCCCACCAGCAATGCATGAGGGTTCCAGTTTCTCCACATCCTCACCAACACTTTCTGTTTGAATAATAGCTGTTCTAAGGGGTGTGCAGTGGTATCTCATTGTGATTTTGATTTGCATTTCCCTGATGACTAAAGATTTTGAGCATCTTTTCACATGCTTATTCGTTATTTATGTATCTTCTTTGGATAATTTTTTAAATTTATTAATTTTTGGCTGCATTGGGTCTTCATTGCTGCTTGCGGGCTTTCTCTAGTTGCAGCGGGGGGGGGGCTACTCTTCATCGCAGTGCGCAGGCTTCTCATTGCAGTGGCTTCTCTTGTTGTGGAGCATGGGCTCTAGGCACGCAGGCTTCAGTAGTTGTGGCACGTGGGCTCAGTAGTTGTGGCTTACAGACTCTAGAGCACAGGCTCAGTAGTTGTGGCTCACGGGCTTAGTTGCTCCGTGGCATGTGGGATCTTCCCAGACTAGGGCTCAAACCTGTGTCCCCTGCATAGGCAGGTGGATTCTTAACCATTGTGCCACCAGGGAAGTCCCTGGAAAATTTTATATTTAAGTTCTTTGCCCAATTTTTAATTGGGTTGTTTGGTTGTCTTGTGGGTTGTTGTTTTTTTTGATGAGTTGTAGTTCTTTATAAATTTTGAATATTAATTTCTTGTCAGATAGATGATTTGCAAATATTTTCTCCCATTCTGTGGGTTGACTTACTCTGTTGATGGTCCTTTGATGCACAAAATTTTTAATTTTGGTGAAGTCCAGTTTTTTCTTTTATTGCCTGTGCTTTTGGTGTAATACCTAAGAAATCACTGCCTAATTCAAGGTCATGAAGATTTTCACCTATATTTTATTCTACGGGTTACATAGTTCTTAAATTTAGGTGTTTGGTCCACTTTTTGACTTAATTTTCATGTATGGTGTAAGGTAAGTGTCCAACTTCATTCTTTTGCATGTGGATATAGTTTTCCCAGCATCTTTGTTGAAAAGATTACCAATTTTATTTACAATGATAGATCGAGCTGTTCCTTTTCTTTTCCTGCCTCACCTGACAATGGGCACAGACAGCTTGCAAACTGCTTCTTCTCCTATCACCTGGCTAGTGAGGATCAACCCTGATTTGTACAGTTTAATAAAGGTACTTACACTTCCCATTTAAAATTCGCCATTAGCCAAGACAAATAGGTTCTGCAGTTCTTGTTACCATTGTTTTCCCCATGAAACTGGTGGATGGCTGTGAGAATTACTGAGACAATGTATACGAAAACCTAGCACAGTGCCTACCACACAGTGGATGGATCCCTTAGGGCTCTTCCTTTCTAAGCAACAGATCCTGGCTCTAGATAACTTAAGCAAAAAGTGAAAAATATAGAAAGGCCATTACAAACTCACAGACTTATAGAAGTCTAGAAAACCAGGCTTGGAAATGGGTAGGAACCAAGGTAATTAGAGGAAGGATCTATCCTCATAGCTTCATATGGGACAGACATCAAAATTTAGTGATGCACCAAGACTATACATAATGCTGTAGAAGAGATTTCCCAAAGGAAATCAGAGCACAGTTAGGAAGAGGGAGTGAATGCTGGGCAACAATTTACGGCAACTGTCTGCTATAAATAATTTGTTGGTTTCCCAGTATCCACATCCACGTGCTTTTCATTCATATACTTCCCAAAATGCTCCTGCGTCACATAATGCAATTATCAAAAATGCATTATCTCTCCTCAGAGGGAGACAACAGAAAGTGCTGTCAATGTTCCAAGGCCAGGATATCGCTGTGATGTCTACTCTTTAGTCCTGTCACAGTCCCATCTTGCCATTCAGTAACTTACATATTAAATGGTGAATTTAACCAACAAGTAGGGGTAGGAATAAGATAAATTATCTGAAACATTTAGATAAGTACACACCACTATTTGTTATATCAGCAACACTATTTCCTCTTAATGGTCTGTGTGAATCATTCCCACTGTTGTATTTTGTTCAGAATACTCTTGTGGCCCTCTCTAAAGGGTACTTCCTGTGGGACCCTCCATTGGGAAGATTATACACCCCCATCCCCATCCCACTGCCATTAGGCTGGCCGTGTGGTTTTCTTTCATCAGTTGAGTATGAGCTTAAGGGACTTCCATGAAGCAGATTTTATCATGTGGTTCTGCCCTTTTCCCTCTGTCATGAGCTTGGCACTGCCCCATATAGGGGCTATTCTATCATCCTTGGTCCCAGAGTGAAGAGGACATGGGCAGAAGCAAAACTATTGATCCATGATTGACATATAATACAAATGAAAAGTAAACCTTTGTTGTTATAAGCCACTGAGAGTTGGGAGTCACTAGTCAGAGCATAATTTAGTCTTTACTAGCTAATACATCAGTCAATAACATCCCTCTCCCCCAACCCTTAAAAAGTCTATTTGCCCACTAGAATGAGGAGCTCCAAATAGGTGGCAGCATCAGTTTCCAGCTTAGTGGGACTATGGTTTTGTACCTTGGTGTAAGCATTCCTCCTTTGAAAACAAAAGTCCTAAACCAGCAGTCATGAGACCTGAAGGCAAAATTTTTGTGGGCGATCTACTTCTCTTACTTTGGTTATAGACCAGTGCTGTCATAACAGAACTTTCTGTACTGCTATCCAATACGGTAACCATTAACTACATGTGGGGCGACTGAGGAGCTGAATTTTTTATTTTGATTCATTTTGGTTAAAGAGCCACATGTGCTAGTGGCTACTATATTAAACGGCACAGTTCTAGACCCTCATACCTAGCTTTGGAAGAAAGAACACCATATTGTCACTGGCTCAGAACATAAAAAGAATCCTACGTGGTAGCACCCCATATTAAGGTGCTACCTCCCAGCTGGTCATGGGACTGATCTTCAATAGGCTAATCTACTGTTCTATAAGACTAGATGCTTTCTGGGTGGTAGATATGTGTTAAAACTAGTTAGTCCCAAGGGTACTAGCCTATCTTCTTATGCTGTAAAGTGAAAGCAGGTATTTATCAGAGAGCACAGTCTTGCTCCAAAACCCTGTGGAGCTCAGATACCCCAAACCCACTAGCCCTACTGAGTCCTGAGGGCAGGAGGCAAACCTAAAAGCATTTCCTCTAAGATCAGGAAAAAGACAAGGATGCCCACGTTTGCCACTTTTATTCAGCACAGTATTAGAACTCCTAGCCACAGCAGTTAGACAAGAACAAGAAATAAAAGGAATCCAAAATGGAAAGGAAGCAATAAAATTGTCACCATTTGCAGATGACATGATACTATATATAGAAGCTCCTAAAGATGCCACCAAAAACAAAAAAAAACCCCAAAAACTACCAGAGCTCATCACTGAATTTGGTAAAATTGCAGGATACAAAATTAATGTACAGCAATCTGCACTCTATCAAAATGTGAAGGGTAGGAGGGGGATCAAGATGGTGGAGTAGGAGGACATGGAGCTTACCTCCCCACACAAACACATCAAAAACGTCTATATGTGGAACAACTCTCATGGAAAATTAACTGGAAACAGGCAGAAGAACTCCTATATAACCAAAGATGCAAGCGAGATCTACACATAACTGGGTAAGACAGAAAAAAATGGCATCATGTCGGGACCTGTGCCCCTGAGGGGGATCTGTAAAAGAGAGAAGATCCACACTGGTGGACCCTCACCCTGGGGAGTGAGGAGGTCTAGCCACAACCCGGGCATCCCAGTCCTGGGGTCCTGCACAGAGGTGACAAGCCCCCCTTGCCTCCTAGGAAATCCAGTGAGACAGATAGGAGGGCTGGAGAAGACTAGACTCCTGAGGAGTGCACCCATGCTAGCTTTCTAACAATTAGGGCAGAGAGAGCGTTGCGCTGGTGCTGCCACCTTGCCACACATCCCAGTCTGAAGGGGCAAACACCCTGGCCCTGCTCGCTCCACACCACAGCCTGGCACATGATCTCAGCAAAGATTCAGTCTAGCTATGCAGAGACAGACCAAGGTGCCTGGAGTGTAAACCTAGCAGAGCCTCAAAGACCACTGTCAGCCCATGTACAGGGTGGTGCCACAGAATGTGCAGAGGCTAAGTGCTAAATCTTGGGCGGATAATCTGGGGGAGGTCTTGATCTAGTTACGCAGAGACAGCCTGGAGCGCCTGGGGTGTGATCTAGGTGGAGCCATGGAGCCCATTGTCAGCAGGTGCACAGGGTGGTGAGTGGGGCTGCAGCACACGTACCAAACAGCGCCACAAGAATGCAGTGGCTAAGTGCTGAATCTTGGGCAGACGGGATCCGGGCATGAGTATCAGCAGTTCATTTCCCAGCAAGAATGCGCAGCTTGGCCCACTCCACACTGCAGCTTAGCACTGGATCTGGGCAGAGAGGTCCTGGGAGGAGTCTTGCCACAGAAGCAGCCCAGATCTCAGGCGGCAGCACAGCTACCTCAATTCCTGCAGCCACAACACCCCGACCCCATACCCAGCCCCAGCCTACTCCATACCACAGCCTTGCACTAGATCTGTGATGAACACAACAGAGAAAGGGACGTGACTTTGGCCTGCTGAGTGAAACCTTGCATGCCTGCACAGGTGGCACATAGGTCCTCTGTGAGGCCCACACAGGCCTCACTTGCTTTAGCAATCACCACCTTTATGGCAGGGCACTCAAGGGCAACAGAACCTGATCAAACCCAAACCTCAGGGCTTCTACTCCAACAGCTGGGCAGCAGACCCTACTCCAACAGGGTGGTGAAAGCCAGGGAGAAGAGAGCAAGTGCTACCTCACATCTAGCACTGGCTCTAGATACAACACCAATCACACCCTGTATCAAGGGGATAATAGGCAGCACACTGTGAGAAAAGACCTGGCCAGCATCTATACTGAAACCAGCCCTTACACAAAAAAATATTGAACACACACAGTTGACATAGAGTCGCTCCCCATAAAAACACTCCTTCAAGACCACAGTAGGTAACTGTTTCTCCTAAATTCACAGAGATAAAAACGAAAAGGCAGAGGAACTACTCCCAATTAAACAAGAGCAAGAGACATCTCCTGAAAGAATAATGAAACAGACCTCACCAGTCTATTACACCCCAAGCTCAAAAAGGAGCTAACAAAAATGTTAACTGAATTAAGAAAGATTATTGATAGAAATGCAGATCACTGTAACAAGAAAGTTGAAACTATAAAGATGAACCAATCAAAAACAGGCAATTCAATTGCTGAGATTAAAACCAATCTAGAAGAAATGAATAGCAGACTAAATGACACAGAAGAAGGAATGAGTGATGTAGAAGATAGAATAATGGAAATCACCCAATCAGAACGGCAGACAGAAAGACAAAAAAATGAAAGCAACATACGAGATCTATGGGATAATAAAAAGCATGCCAACCTATGCATAATAGGGGTTCCAGAAGGAGAAGATAAAAAGAAGGGCATTGAAAATGTATTTGAAGAAATTATGGCTGAAAATTTCCCAAACCTAAAGAAGGAAATTGGTATTGTGTACAGGAAGCACAGAGGGCCGCAAACAAGAGAAACCCAAACAGACCCACACCAAGACCTAATTAAAATGGCAAAAGTGAAAGATAAAGAGAGGATTCTAAAGGCAGCAAGAGAAAAACAAAGAATCAGTTACAAGAGAACCCCATTAAGGCTATCAGCTGATTTTTCTGCAGAAACTTTGTAGGCCAGAAGGGAGTGGCATGATATATTCAAAGTCCTGAAAGGGAAAAACCTGAAACCTAGTATACTCTGCCCAGCAAGATTATCATTAATAATGGAAGGAGAGATAAAGAATTTCTCAGGGAAACAAAACTAAAAGAATTCAGCAATACTAAACTTACCCTAAAAGAAATGTTGAAGAGTCTTCTCTAGGTAGAAAAGAAGCAAGAATCTACAGGAAAGGGAAAATCACAGAAGAAAAGCAAATATAGAAAAGGATTGAAGATCACTTAAATCAGCCAATACATAGATTAAAAAAAATCAACAAAGTGTAAAAGTGATTATAACTACAATTAACAGTAAAAGGATAAGCATGAAGATGTAAAATAGGACATCAAAATCCCATGTGGAGGGGGAAAGTATAAAAACGTAGATCTAGGGCTTCCCTGGTGGCACAGTGATTGAGCCATGGCCACTGAGCCTGCACGTCCAGAGCCTGTGCTCCGCAAAGGGAGAGGCCACAACAGTGAGAGGCCCGTGTACCGCAAAAAAAAAAAAAAAAAAAAAAAGTAGATCTTTTAGAATATGTTTGAACTTCAATGACTATCAGTTTGAAGCAAGTAGACATAGCTATGGGTCAACATACTTGAACTCCATGGTAACCACAAATGAAAAACATACAATGGATTCACAGAAACCAAAAAGAAACAAACTCAAGCATACTACAAAAGAAAATCATCAAACCACAAAAGGAAAAACAAAAGAATTAGAAATGAAGAAAGAGGGGGGAACTTCAAGATGGCGGAGGAGTAAGATGTGGAGATCAGCTTCCTCCCCACAAATACATCAAAAATACATCTACATGTGGAACAATCCCTACAGAACACCTACTGAATGCTGACAGAAGACCTCAGACTTCCCAAAAGGCAAGAAACACCCCACATACCTGGGTAGGGCAGAAGGAAAAACAGAGACAAAAGAATAGGGACAGGACCTGCACTTCTGGGAGGGAGTTGTGAAGGAGGAAAAGTTTTCACGTACTAGGAAGCCCCTTCACTGGTGGAGACAGGAAGTGGGTGGGGGGGAAGCTTCAGAGCCATGGAGGAGAGCACAGCAACAGGGGTGCGGAGGGCTAAAAAAAAAAAAAAAAAAAAGTAGATCTTTTAGAATATGTTTGAACTTCAATGACTATCAGTTTGAAGCAAGTAGACATAGCTATGGGTCAACATACTTGAACTCCATGGTAACCACAAATGAAAAACATACAATGGATTCACAGAAACCAAAAAGAAACAAACTCAAGCATACTACAAAAGAAAATCATCAAACCACAAAAGGAAAAACAAAAGAATTAGAAATGAAGAAAGAGGGGGGAACTTCAAGATGGCGGAGGAGTAAGATGTGGAGATCAGCTTCCTCCCCACAAATACATCAAAAATACATCTACATGTGGAACAATCCCTACAGAACACCTACTGAATGCTGACAGAAGACCTCAGACTTCCCAAAAGGCAAGAAACACCCCACATACCTGGGTAGGGCAGAAGGAAAAACAGAGACAAAAGAATAGGGACAGGACCTGCACTTCTGGGAGGGAGTTGTGAAGGAGGAAAAGTTTTCACGTACTAGGAAGCCCCTTCACTGGTGGAGACAGGAAGTGGGTGGGGGGGAAGCTTCAGAGCCATGGAGGAGAGCACAGCAACAGGGGTGCGGAGGGCAAAATGCAGAGATTCCCGCACAGAGGATCAGTGCCGACCAGCACTCACCAGCCTGAGAGGCTTGTCTGCTCACCCGCCAGGGAGGGTGGGGGCTGGGAGCTCAGGCTCAGGCTTCGGAGATCAGATCCCAGAGAGAGGACTGGGGTTGGCTGCGTGAACACAGACTGAAGGGGGCTAGTGCACCACAGATAGCTGGGAGGGAGTCCAGGAAAAAGTCTGGACCTGCCTAAGAGGCAAGAGACCATTGTTTTGGGGTGCGTGAGGAGAGGGGATTCAGAGCACCGCCTAAATGAGCTCCAGAGATGGGCACAAGCCACAGCTATCAGTGCAGACCTCAGAGATGGGCATGAAATGCTAAGGCTGCTGCTGCAGCCACCAAGAATCCTGTGTGCAAGCACAGGTCACTATCCACACTCCCCTCCTGGGAGCCTTGCAGCCCACCACTGCCAGGTTCCCGTGATCCAGGGACAACTTCCCTGGGAGAACACATGGTGCGCCTCAGGCTGGTGCAACCTCACGCAGGCCTCTGCCACCACAGGCTCGCCCCTCATTCCATACCACTCCCTCCCCCCAGCCTGAGTGAGCCAGAGCCCCTTAATCATCCTCTCCTTTAACCCGCTCCTGTCTGGGCAAAGAACAGAGGGCAACCTACATGCTGAGGCAGGGCTAAATCCAAAGCTGAACCCCAGGAGCTGTGTGAATGAAGAGAAAGGGAAATCTCTCCCAGCAGCCTCAGGGGCAGCAGATTAAGTCTCTATAATCAAGTTGATGTACCCTGCATCTGTGGAATACCTGAATAATCAATGAATCATCCCAAAATTGAGGCAGTAGACTTTGGGTGCAACTGTAGACTTGGGGTTTGCTTTCTGCATCTAATTTGTTTCTGGTTTTATGTTTATCTTAGTTTAGTATTTAGAGTTTATTATCATTGGTAGATTTGTTTATATATATTTTCTTTCCATTTTCTCTTTTTGTGAGTGTGTATGTGCATGCTTCTTTGTGTGATTTTGTCTGTATAGGTTTGCTTTTACCATTTGTCCTAGGGCTCTGTCTGTCCTTTTTTTTTTTTTTTAGTATAGATTTTAGCACTTGTTATCATTGGTAGATTTGTGTATTGGTTTGGTTGGTCTCTTCTTTTTTTATAATTACTTTTTTATTTTAATAACTTTATTTTGTTCTATTTTAATTTTCTCTTTCATTTTTTTCTTCCGAGCCATGTGGCTGACAGGGTCTTGGTGCTCCAGCCAGGTGTCAGACCCGAGCCTCTGAGGTGGGAAAGCCGAATTCAAGACATTGGTCCACCAGAGACCTCCTGGCCACATTTAATCTCAATCGAAGAGAGTTCTCCCAGAGATCTCCTTCTCAATGCTAAGACCCAGCTCCACTCAAGGACCACCAAATTCCAGTGCGGGACACCCCATGCCAAACAACTAGCAAGACAGGAACACAACCCCACCCATTAGCAGAGAGCCTGCCTAAAATCATACTAAGTTCACAGACACCCCAAAACACATCAGACGCAGTCCTGCCCATCAGAAAGACAAGACCTGGCCTCATCCACTAGAACACAGGCACCAGTCCTCTCCACCAGGAAGCCTACACAGCCCACTGAACCAACCTTACCCACTGGGGGCAGACACCAAAAACAATAGGAACTACGACCCCACAGCCTGTGAAAGGGAGACCCCAAACACAGTAAGTTAAGCTAAACAAGAAGACAAAGAAATACGCAGCACATGAAGGAGCAAAGTAAAAAACCACCAGACTGAACAAATGAAGAGGAAATAGGCAGTATACCTGAAAAACTATTCAGAATAATGATAGTAAAGATGATCTTGAGTCTTGGAAATAGAATGGAGAAAATACAAAAAAGTTTTAACAAGGACCTAGAAAAACTAAAGAGCAAATAAACAACAATGAACAATACAATAAATGAAATTTAAAATTCTCTAGAAGGAATCAATAGCAGAATAACTGAGGCAGAAGAACGGATAAGTGACCTGGAAGATAAAATAGTGGAAATAACTACCACAGAGCAGAATAAAGAAAAAAGAATGAAAAGAATTGAGGACACTCTCAGAGACCTCTGGGACAACATTAAACGCACCAACATTCACATTATAAGGGTCCCAGGACGAGGGGAAGATGGAGGAAGAGTAAGAGGCGGAAATTTACAGGGGTGTGGAGGGCAAAGCGGAGAGATTCCCACACAGAGGATCGGTGCCGACCAGCACTCACCAGCCCGAGAGGCTTGTCTGCTCCCCGGCCGGGGCGAGCGGGTCTGGGAGCTGCGTCTCGGGCTTCGGTCGGAGCTCAGGGAGAGGACTGGGGTTGGCTGCGTGAACACAGCCTGAAGGGGTTAGTGCACCACGGCTAGCTGGGAGGGAGTCCGGGAAAATGTCTGGACCTGCCGAAGAGGCAAGAGACTTTTTCTTCCCTCTTTGTTTCCTGGTGCGCGAGGAGAGGGGATTAAGAGCGCTGCTCAAAGGAGCTCCAGAGACAGGCGCGAGCCGCGGACAAAAGCACGGACCCCAGAGACTGGCAGGAGACACTAAGGCTGCTGCTGCCACCACCAAGAAGCCTGTGTGCGACCACAGGTCACTATCCGCACCTCCCTTCCGTGGAGCCTGTGCAGCCCGCCACTGCCAGGGTCCCGGGATCCAGGGACAACTTAGCCCGGAGAACGCACGGTGCGCCTCAGGCTGGTGCAACGTCACGCTGGCCTCTGCCGCCGCAGGCTCGCCTCACGCCCCGTCCCCCTCCCTCCCCACAGCTTGAGTGAGCCAGAGCCCCCGAATCAGGGGCTCCTTTAACCCCATCCTGTCTGAGCGGAAAAACCGAAGCCCTCCGGCGACCTACATGCAGAGGCGGGGCCGAATCCAAAGCTGAGACTCTGGGAGCTGTGAGAACAAAGAAGAGAAAGGGAAGTCTCTCCCAGCAGCCTCAGAAGCAGCGGATTAAAACTCCACAATCAACTTGATGTACCCTGCATCTGTGGAATACATGAATAGACAATGAATCATCCCAAATTGAGGAGGTAGACTTTGAGAGCAAGATTTATGATTTTTTCCCCCTTTCCTCTTTTTGTGACTGTGTATGTGTATGCTTCGGTATGAGATTTCGTCTGTATAGCTTTGCTTCCACCATTTGTCCTAGGGTCCTACCCGTCCGTTTTTTTTGGTTTTGTTTTTAATTTTTTTCCTTAATATGTATTTGTTATTTTAATAACTTTATTATATTTTATTTTATTTCACTTTGTCTTCTTTCTTTCTTTTTTCCATCCTTCCCTCCCTCCTTCTTTCCTTCCTCCCTCGCTCCCGCCTTTCCTTTTCTATCTTTCTTGATTTCTTCCTTCCATCCTCCTTCCTTCCTTTCTACTTCTACTACTTCTATCTTTCTACTTTTTCTCCCTTTTATTCTGAGCCGTGTGGATGAAAGGCTCTTGGTGGTGCAGCCAGGAGTCAGTGCTGTGCCTCTGAGGTGGGAGAGCCAACTTCAGGACACTGGTCAACAAGAGACCTCCCCTCCCAGCTCCACATAATATCAAATGGCGAAAATCTCCCAGAGATCTCCATATCAACCCAGCTTCACTCAACAACCAGCAAGCTACAGTGCTGGACAACCTAGGTGAAACACTTCAGACAAAATAGACTTTAAAATAAAGACTATTAGAAGAGACAAAGAAGGACACTACATAATGATCAAGGGATCGATCCAAGAAGATATAACAATTGTAAATATTTATGCACCCAACATAGAAGCAGCTCAATACATAAGGCAAATACTAACAGCCATAAAAGGGGAAATCGACAGTAATGCATTCAGAGTAGGAGACTTTAATACCCCACTATCACCCATGGACAGATCATCTAAAATGAAAATAAATAAGGAAACACAAGCTTTAAATGATACATTAAACAAGATGGACTTAGTTGATATTTATACGACATTCCATCCAAAAACCAAAGAATATACATTTTTCTCAAGTGCTCATGGAATATGCTCAAGGATAGATCATATCTTGGGTCTCAAATCAAGCCTTCGTAAATTTAAGAAAATTGAAATTGTATCAAGTATCTTTTCCAACCACAACACTATGAGACTAGATATCAATTACAGGAAAAGATCTGTAAAAAATACAAAAACATGGAGGCTACACATTACACAATTTAATAACGAAGTGCTCACTGAAGACATCAAAGAGGAAATTAAAAAATATCTAGAAACAAATGACAATGGAGACACGATGATGCAAAACCTATGGGATGCAGCAAAAGCAGTTCTAAGAGGGAAATTTATAGCAATACAAGCCCACCTTAAGAAAAAGGAAACATCTCGAATAAACAACCTAAACTTGCACCTAAACCAATTAGAGAAAGAAGAACAATAAAATCCCGAAGTTAGTAGAAGGAAAGAAATCATAAAAATCAGATCACAAATAAATGAAAAAGAAATTAAGGAGACAACAGCAAAGATCAATAAAATTAAAGCTGGTTCTTTGAGAAGATAAACAAAATAGATAAACCAGACTCATCATGAAAAAAAGGGAGAAGACTCAAAGCAATAGAATTAGAAATGAAAAAGGAGAAGTAACAAGTGACACTGCAGAAATACAAAAGATCATGAGAGATTACTACAAGCAACTCTATGCCAATAAAATGGACAACCTGGAAGAAATGGACAAATTCTTAGAAATACACCACTTGCCAAGACTGAAGCAGGAAGAAATAGAAAATATGAACAGACCAATCACAAGCACTGAAATTGAAACTGTGATTAAAAATCTTCCAACAAACAAAAGCCCAGGACCAGATGGCTTCACAGGCGAATTCTATCAAACATTTAGAGAAGAACTAACACCTATCCTTCTCAAACTCTTCCAAAATACAGCAGAGGGAGGAACACTCCCAAACTCATTCTACGAGGCCACCATCACCTTGATACGAAAACCAGACATGGATGTCACAAAGAAAGAAAACTACAGGCCAATATCACTGATGAACATAGATACAAAAATCCTTAACAAAATACTAGGAAACAGAATCCAACAGCACATTAAAAGGATCATACACCATGATCAAGTGGGGTTTATTCCAGGAATGCAAGGATTCTTCAATATATGCAAATCAATCAATGTGATAAATCATATTACCAAATTGAGGAGAAAAACCATATGATCATCTCAATAAATACAAAGAAAGCTTTCAACAAAATTCAGCACCAATTCATGATAAAAACTCTGCAGAAAGTAGGCATAGAGGGAACTTTCCTCAACATAATACAGGCCATATATGAAAAACCCACTGCCAACATCGTCCTCAATGCTGAAAAACTGAAAGCATTTCCACTAAGATCAGGAACAAGACAAGGTTGCCCACTCTCACCACTCTTATTCAACATAGTTTTGGAAGTTTTAGCCACAGCAATCAGAGAAGAAAAGGAAATAAAAGGAATCCAAATCGGAAAAGAAGAAGTAAAGCTGTCACTGTTTGCAGATGACATGATACTATACATAGAGAATCCTAAAGATGCTACCAGAAAACTACTAGAGCTAATCAATGAATTTGGTAAAGTAGCAGGATATAAAATTAATGCACAGAAATTTCTGGCATTCCTATACACTAAGGATAAAAAATCTGAAAGTAAAATCAAGAAACACTCCCATTTACCATTGCAACAGAAAGAATAAAATATCTAGGAATAAACCTAAGTAAGGAGACAAAAGACCTGTATGCAGAATATTATAAGACACCGATGAAAGAAATTAAAGAGGATACAATAAAAATCTGAAAGTAAAATCAAGAAACACTCCCATTTACCATTGCAACAGAAAGAATAAAATATCTAGGAATAAACCTAAGTAAGGAGACAAAAGACCTGTATGCAGAATATTATAAGACACCGATGAAAGAAATTAAAGAGGATACAAATAGATGGAGAGATATACCATGTTCTTGGATTGGAAGAATCAACATTGTGAAAATGACTCTATTACCCAAAGCTATCTACAGATTCAATTCAATCCCTATCAAACTACCACTGGCATTTTTCACAGAACTAGAACAAAAAATTTCACAATTTGTATGGAAACACAAAAGACCCCAAATAGCCAAAGCAATCTTGAGAAAGAAAAACAGAGCTGGAGGAATCAGGCTCCTCTTCAATAAGTGGTGCTGGGAAAACTGGACAGCTACATGTAGAAGTATGAGATTAGATCCCTCCCTAACACCATACACAAAAATAAGCTCAAAATGGATTAAAGACCTAAATGTAAGGCCAGAAACTATCAAACACTTAGAGGAAAACACAGGCAGAACACTGTATGACATAAATCACAGAAAGATCTCCTTTGACCCACCTCCTAGAGAAATGGAAATAAAAACAAAAATAAAGAAATGAGACCTAATGAAACTTCAAAGATTTTGCAGAGCAAACGAGACCATAAACAAGACCAAAAGACAATCCTCAGAATGGGCGCATATATTTGCAAATGAAGCAACTGACTAATTGATTAATCTCCAAAATTTACAAGCAGCACATGCAGCTCAATAACAAAAAAACAAACAACCCAATCCAAAAATAGGCGGAAGACCTAAATAGACATTTTTCCAAAGAAGATATACAGACTGTCAACAAACACATGAATGAGTGCTCAACATCATTAATCATTAGAGAAATGCAAATCAAAACTACAATGAGATATCATCTCACACCGGTCAGAATGGCCATCATCAAAAAATCTAGAAACAATAAATGCTGGAGAGGGTGTGGAGAAATCTGCACTGCTGGTGGGAATGTGAATTGGTACAGCCACTATGGAGAACAGTATGGAGGTTCCTTAAAAAACTACAAATAGAACTACCATATGACCCAGCAATCCCACTAGTGGGTATATACCCTGAGAAAACCATAATTCTAAAAGAGTCATGTACCAAAATGTTCATTGCAGCTCTATTTACAATAGCCCGGGGATGGAAGCAACCTAAGTGTCCATCATCGAATGAATGGATAAAGAAGATGTGGCACATATATACAATGGAATATTACACAGCCATAAAAAGAAACGGAATTGAGCTATTTGTAATGAGGTGGATAGACCTAGAGTCTGTCATACAGAGTGAAGTAAGTCAGAAAGTGAAAGACATATACCGTATGCTAACACATATATATGGAATTTAAGAAAAAAAATGTCATGAAGAACCTAGGGGTAAGAGAGGAATAAAGACACAGACCTACTAGAGAATGGACGTGAGGATATGGGGAGGGGGAAGGGCAACCTGTGCCAAAGCGAGAGCAAGGCATGGACATATATACACTGCCAAAGGTAAGGTAGATAGCTAGTGGGAAGCAGCCGCATAGCACAGGGAGATCAGCTCAGTGCTGTGTGATGGCCTGGAGGGGTGGGATGGGGAGGGTGAGAGGGAGGGGGATGCAAGAGAGAAGAGATATGGGAGCATAGGTATATGTATAACTGATTCACTTTGTTATGCAGCAGAAAGTAACACACCATTGTAAAGCAATTATACCCCAATAAGGATGTTAAAAAAAAATTATACTTCAACAAAGATGTGAAAAAAAAAAATTATAAGGGTCCCAGAAGAAGAAGAGAAAAAGAAAGGGTCTGAGACAATATTTGAAGAGATTATAGCTGAAAACTTCCCTAATATGGAAAAGGAAATAGTGAAGTCCAGGAAGCACATAGAGTCCCACAGAGGATAAATCCAAGGAGAAACATGCCAAGACAGATATTAATCAAACTATCAAAAATTAAATACAAAGAAAAAAATATTAAAAGCAGCAACAGAAAAGCAACAAATAACATACAAGGGAATCCCCATAAGGTTAACAGTTGATCTTTCAGCAGAAACTCTGCAAGCCAGAAGGGTGTGGAAGGACATATTTAAGGTGATGAAAGGGGAAAACCTGCAACCAATATTACACTACCCAGCAAGGATCTCATTCAGATTTGATGGAGAAATTAGAACGTTTACAGACAAGCAAAAGCTAAGAGAATTCAGCACACAAAAGCAGCTCTAAAACAAAAGCTAATGAAACTTCTCTAGGCAGGAAACACAAAGGAAGGAAAAGATCTACAATAACAAACCCAAAACAATTAAGAAAATGGGAGTAGGAAGACACATATCAATAATAACCTTAAATGTAAATGGATTAAATGTTCCAACTAAAAGACATAGACTGGCTGAATGGATACAAGACCCATATATATGCTGTCTACAAGAGACCCATTTCGGACTTATGGATAGATATGACTGAAAGTGAGGGGATGGAAAAAGATATTCAATGCAAACAGAAATCAAAACAAAGCTGGAGTAGCAATGCTCATATCAGAAAAAATAGATTTTAAAATAAAGACTATTCAGAATGGACATCATCAAAAAATCTAGAAACAATAAATGCCGGAGAGGGTGTGGAGAAAAGGGAATACTCTTGCACTGCTGGTGGGAATGTGAATTGGTACAGCCACTATGGAGAACAGTATGGAGGTTCCTTAAAAATCTACAAATAGAACTACCATATGACCCAGCAATCCCACTACTGAGCATATACCCTGAGAAAACCATAATTCAAAAAGAGTCATGTACCAAAATGTTCATTGCAGCTGTATTTACAATAGCATGGAGATGGAAACAATCTAAGTGCCCATCATTGGATGAATGGATAAAGATGATGTGGCACATATATACAATGGAATATTACTCAGCCATAAAAAGATATGAAATTGAGCTATTTGTAATAAGGTGGATAGACCTAGAATCTGTCATACAGAATGCAGTGAGTTGGAGAGAGAAAGACAAATACTGTATGCTGGCACATATATATATATTCAACATAATTTTGGAAGTTTTAGCCACAGCAGTCAGAGAAGAAAAGGAAATAAAAGCAATCCAAACTGGAAAAGAAGTAAAGCTGTCACTGTTTGCAGATGACATGATACTATACATAGAGAATCCTAAAGATGCTACCAGAAAACTACTAGAGCTAATCAATGAATTTGGTAATGTAGCAGGATACAAAATTAATGCACACCCCAGAGACGGGCAGGAGATGCTAAGACTGCTGCTGCCACCACCAAGAAGCCTGTGTGTGAGCACAGGTCGCTATCCACACTTCCTTTCCGGGGAGCCTGTGCAGCCTGCCACTGCCAGGGTCCCGGGATCCAGGGACAACTTCCCCGGGAGAATGCACGGTGAGCCTCAGGCTGCTGCAACGGCATGCCGGCCTCCGCCGCCGCAGGCTCACCTCGCACCCCATCCCCATCCCTCCCTCCCTCCAGCCTGAGTGAGCCAGAGCCCCCAAATCAGCTGCTCCTTTAACCCCGTCCTGTCTGAGCGGAAAAACCGAAGCCCTCCGGCGACCTACTCACAGAGGCAGGGCCAAATCCAAAGCTGAGACCCTGGGAGCCGTGAGAACAAAGAAGCGAAAGGGAAATCTCTCCCAGCAGCCTCAGAAGCAGCAGATTAAAGCTCCACAATCAACTTGATGTACCCTGCATCTGTGGAATACATGAATAGACAACGAATCATCCCAAATTGAGGAGGTAGACTTTGAGAGCAAGATTTATGATTTTTCCCCCTTTCCTCTTTTTGTGAGTGTGTATGTGTATGCTTCTGTATGAGATTTTGTCTGTATAGCTTTGCTTCTACCATTTGTCCTAAGGTCCTATCTGTCCATTTTTTAAAAAAAATTTTACTTCTTAATAATTATTTTTTAATTTAATAACTTTGTTATATTTTACTCTATTTTATTCTACTTTATCTTCTTTATTTCTTTCTTCCTTACTTCCCTCTTTCCTTCCTTCCTTCCTTCCTCCCACCATCCCTCCCTCCCTCCCTCCGTCCTTCCTTTCCTTCTTTCCTTCTTTCTTTCTTCCTTCCTTCCTTTCTTTCCTTCTTCCTACTTCTACTAGTTCTTTCTCTCTACTTTTTCTCCCTTTTATTCTGAGCCGTG
>NW_020175661.1:268-1593 GCF_003031525.2 Neophocaena asiaeorientalis asiaeorientalis | reverse complement strand
ATTATGTTGAGGTAGGTTCCCTCTATACCCAGTTTCTGGAGGGTTTTTATCATAAATGGTGTTGAATTTTCTCATTAACTTTCTCTGCACCTATTGAGAGGATCATACGGTTTTTCTTCTTCAATTTGTTAATATGGTGTATCACATTGATTGATTTGTGTATATTGAAGAATCCTTGCATCCCTGCGATAAATCCCACTTGATCATGGTGTATGATCCTTTTAATGTGTTGTTGGATTCTGTTTGCTAGTATTTTGTTGAGGATTTTTGCATCTATATTCATCAGTGATATTGGTCTGTAATTTTCTTTTTTTGTGGTATCTTTGTCTGGTTTTGGTATCCGGTTGATGGTGGCCTCATAGAATGAGTTTGAGAGTGTTCCTTCCTCTGCAATTTTTTGGAAGAGTTGGAGAAGGATGGGTGTTAGCTCTTCTCTAAATGTTTGATAGAATTAACCTGTGAAGCCATCTGGTCCTGGACTTTTGTTTGTTGGAAGGTTTTTAATCACAGTTTCAATTTCATTACTTGTGATTGGTCTACTCATATTTTCTATTTCTTCCTGGTTCAGTCTTGGAAGGTTAGACCTTTCTAAGAATTTGTCCATTTCTTCCAGGTTGTCCATTTTATTGGCATAGAGTTGCTTGTAGTAGTCTCTTAGGATGCTTTGTATTTCTGCGGTGTCTGTTGTAACTTCTCCTTTTTCATTTCTAATTTTATTGATTTGAGTCCTCTCCCTCTTTTTCTTGATGAGTCTGGCTAATGGTTCATCAATTTTGTCTATATCTCAAAGAACCAGCCTTTAGTTTTATTGATCTTTGCTATTGTTTTCTTTGTTTCTATTTCATTTATTTCTGCTCTGATCTTTATGATTTCTTTCCTTCTGCTAACTTTGGGTTTTGTTTGTTCTTCTTTCTCTAGTTCCTTTAGGTGTAAGGTTAGATTGTTTATTTGAGATTTTTCTTGTTTCTTGAGGTAGGCTTGTATAGCTATAAACTTCCCTCTTAGAACTGCTTTTGCTGCATCCCATAGGTTTTGGATCGTCGTGTTTTCATTGTCATTTGTCTCTAGGTATTTTTTGATTTCCTCTTTGATTTCTTCAGTGATCTCTTGGTTATTTAGTAACATATTGTTTGGCCTCCATGTGTTTGTGTTTTTTACGTTTTTTTCCTTGTAATTCATTTCAAATCTCATAGCGTTGTGGTTAGAAAAGATGCGTGATATGATTTCAATTTTCTTATATTTACTGAGGCTTGATTTGTGACCCAAGATGTGATCTATCCTGGAGAATGTTCCGTGTGCCCTTGAGAAGAAAGTGTAATCTGTTG
>NW_020175661.1:0-152 GCF_003031525.2 Neophocaena asiaeorientalis asiaeorientalis | reverse complement strand
TTTTGGATGGAATGTCCTATAAATATCAATTAAATCTATCTGGTCTATTGTGTCATTTAAAGCTTCTGTTTCCTTATTTATTTTCATTTTGGATGATCGCTCCTTTCCTGGAAGTGAGGTGTTAAAAGTCCCCCACTATTATTGTGTTACTG
>NW_020175660.1:1824248-1878690 GCF_003031525.2 Neophocaena asiaeorientalis asiaeorientalis | reverse complement strand
ATCCCGTGTGCTGCAACTAAGACCCAGTGCAGCCAAAATAAGTAAATAAATAAATATTTTAAATAAATAATTAAAATTAAAAAATAAAATATCAGTGTAATTTAGCACATTAGCAAAATGGAGAAGGAAAACATGATTATTTCAACAGATGAAAGAAAGAATGGGACAAAGAGCTCTGTGCGTGCCGGCTCGTGAGTCCACATCACTGGGATTTGTGGAGCTGAGGTGGGGGGATAAGCACACGCTCCCACTGGTAACAGCACACAGCTGGATGCAGCTGGACGCAGACCCAGGAAGCTGGGCCTGGCCGCGGTGCTCTGAACTGCAAGGCTACAGTGCAACAGGCCATGGGGTCACACAGAGCAGTGTTTATATCCGAGCTCTGCTGCCCATGGGCACGAAACCGGCGCAAAATGCTGAGTACCTGTGAGCTCCACTTTTGTCGCCAAGAAGTAGAAACAGCAACACCCACTATCAGGTCTGCAGTGAGACATAGATGCAGTGGAGCTCACAGTGACTGGCATAGGATCTAGAAGCCGGTGGCCCTCACCAACAGGAGCTGCCACTAACACTTCCATCACTGACCCCTGGTGCTGCCCCCACCCCCGAGCTGAGCCCAAGGTGGGGAGGGAAGTGGTTAAAGAACATCCAGGATGAAAGCGTCTCCAGCTGAGCCCGCTGTGGGTGCCAGCTGTGTGACTCCTCCTGAATCCCACACTGTGACCTGCAGTGCGAAGTGGGGACATGGGTCACTGCTTCTCTGGTGTCACGTCTGAGCCGTGCAGCACCCTGACAGCTTCAATTCTCTGATTATGTCCCTGGGACACACACAGGCCTGTCAAACCACAGGGGAAGATGCCCATTGTCATTCACGCCCTGTGGTGGCTCAGCTGAGGTGACAGGTGCCCACCGCACACCCTCTGCAGGCGTGGCCCAGCACTGCTGCTCTGACCTTTACAGCTGCTGTCATCTTGTCAAAAGCTGCCACACAGCATGACTGTCACTTGGAGGGAAAGCTCAAGGCAGGAACCTGGGCCCCAAATAAAGTAGAAGAAGCTGTTCATCAGGCTGTCGTTCTGAATAAGTCAGTGGGCCGGGTGTGGGGAAGCCGGGAGTGGGGAGCATGAGGCACGTGGCCTCTTCAGCCTCTCGGTCTCCCTCCAGGACTAGGCAGAGGCCTCTGCTGGCCTCCCTGCCTCCAAACCTGTGCTCCAGCCATCCTCTGCACAGGGCCTGAGGGGCAGAGAAGACCACTTCCCTACCCCAGCCTGACCATGGAAGCTGAGGCCCCTGAGCCAGACAACCAGACCCTCCAAGGTCCAGCCTCTGCTCTAAGTCCACCTGCTGCAGAGGCTGGGGGCTGGGGGGACTGGGCTCCCTGCAAAACCTTCCTTAGCTTTACAGGGTCCAGCCCACGCAGCCTCACTCTCAGAGCGCCTCAACCCCGAAGTCTTTTCTGGTCAGCTTGCCCCCTGGCTTCCCACAGCCTTTGCTCTGTTCCTGTCATTAGTCACTTGTCACCCAGTAGGAACCATGACTTCTGCCTCACTGTGTCCATGGTTTTATTTTTAAATTTTTATCCTTCACCTCATATTTTTCTTCCTACATTTTATTATGGAAATTTTCAAAACTACAGCAAAGTGGAAACAATTGTACAATGGACACCCCTCTCTCCACTACCTGGATTTACAATTTATATCTGACAACATTTTTCTTATCATTTATCACGGGGCTACCTCACCTCCAAACCCTTCATTGTGCATATCTTTACCTGGTAACAATTTTTGTTAAGATTTCTCTTTTTGAAATACAGCAAACAAGTGTTTCATTTGATGACTTCTGACTAGGCAGACTCCCAACCACTGCGCCACCAGGGAAGCCCCCTGCAACTTCATTTTCATCCTGTAACTGTTGGAGGAATTGGGTATGGGGTGTTGGGAAACAGAAGAGGCTGCTACCTGGACAAAGAAAATTCTTTTATTTTGAAGTGTCTTCTGCTCAAAAATCTGAAACCACCACCCTGCCTTCCACTTTGGAGACTTGCCGTAGTTCAGAAGACCCCCTTAGGGAGCGGCGGTGCCTGGGGCACAGGGGGCTCTGCTGCAGAGGTGAAGCAGCACCCGAGCGGGGCTGAGGGCAGCAGGAGACACAAGGAGGAAGGAGGGTGTCCAGGCGGAGGGCAGCGTGCACTGCTCCTGAGGATGCGGCACGGGTTGTGCGCTGGGCTATCAGACGGCCCTGCACTCGGCTGCCGCCCTCCTTCCCGTCACCTACATGGAAGAGGAGGCTGCGTCCAATCTTCACCATAAGGCTGGGACTGGCCATGTCCCTAATCGGGGCTTTCTGGTTCCATCTCACAGCCCAGTGAGCTGAAAAACCACATATCAGGGTATCAGGACATGTCCCCGGAGAGCAGGGTGATAGATGTTTGGAATTAAGACAGGAGTGGAGGAGGTGTAAGTGGGTGCTGGATTGGGTTCTCAAGATCAGATCCTCACCCTGAACCTGCCAGGGGTTGGGGGGTACCTCCTGCCCTATCTTAGCTCCAGTTTCCCTCTCTGTAAAGCTGGAATAGTAGATCATGCCTAGCTCATGGGTTCGGGAGGTTTAAGGAAGTGTAAAGATTGATTGGTGCACAGTAGATGACTGCTTGTCGGGGATGTCATTTTGGATGAACACAGGGTACATGACTTGGCCTGGCACAGATCTGCCCATTTCTGGTTCCTCTTGGCTTTTTGTTTGTGGCAGGAAGGGTATACTGGCTCTTTTTGCCTCATCTAGAGCCTGACCTCTCCATATTCAGGCAGCTGAGGTTTCCCTTCTCTGACTGTACCTACTTACAATATGGTTTATTAGTTTAGAGTTATGCTTCTTTGCAAAAAATAATCCTAAAGTGTAAATTGCAAAAATAATCCTCAAGTGAGACTAAGGGGCAGCAGCCCTGCTCAGGGTGGACCAAGTTGTGTTGACAAAGGTGCGTATGCAGGACACAGTCCCAACTGCTTTTTCCAGGACAAATACGGATTCCCGTGTCATGGTGAGCAGGGCCTTTATGAAGTGTGAGCAGTGAGGGTGCAGCCTGGCAGATTTGGGTTCAGAAGCAGCATTGTGCTGTTGGCCACTGGGCATGGCATGGGCTGTGTCACTTAGGGAAATCAAGGCTGCCCTGAGTGGGCCACACGTCTGATTTTCTTAGCACAAGGTAATCAGGTCACCTTCCTTGCTCTTTTTCCAAACCTCAGTGCTCTCCCCATTCTCCCATGTACTTAGGCTCTTCCAAGGGCAGGGTCACTGCCATCAGGTGCCCTTGGAGGCCAGGCAAATACCACAAGTAAGAGGCGTGGGCCAGGCCAAGCCAAGGACGATTGGCTGCAGTGAGCGGGGTCCTGGAGGGAAGTTGGTTGCTGGGCCATTATGGAGCTTTCCGATCCGAGAAGGGCAGTGGCCTCTAGCCCAGTCAATGGTCGCCCTGCAGAAATACAAATCCACTGATGCCAGATGTTCTCACTTTTCCAAAGAAGCTAGTAATCTGGATTATTATCCAGATTACTAGCAGACTATTACTTTTTTTGAAAATTTTAAAAATTATTTTTTATATTGAGGTGTAGTGATTTACAGTATTATATTAGTTTCAGGTGTATAACATATGGATTCAAAAATTTTATGGCTCATACTCCATTTAAATTTATTATAAAATATTGGCTATATTCCCTGTGAGGTACAATATATCTTGTAGATCATTCATTTTACACATAGTAGTTTGTACTTCTTAATCCCCTACCCCTATCTGGTCACTCTCCCCTTCCCTTTCCCCATTGGTAACCACTAGTTTGTTCTCTTTATCTGTGAGTCTGTTTCTGTTTTGTTATATTCATTTTTGTTTTATTTTTTTCAGATTCCACATATAAGTGATAACACAGTATTTATCTTTCCCTGTCTGACGTATTTCACTAAGCATAGTACCTTCCAACTCCATCCATGTTGTTACAAATGGCAAAATTTCATTTTTTATGGTTGAGTAATATTCTGTACTGTGTAATATTCCACACATATATACATATATCGCATCTCCTTTATCCATTCATCTGTCAATGGACATTTGGGTTGCTTCCATGTCTTAGCTATTATAAGTAGTGCTGCTATGAACATTGGGTTGCATGTATCTTTTTTTAAAATATCTATTTATTTATTTGGCTGGATCTGGTCTTAGTTGCAGCGCGTGGGCTTCTCCCTAGTTGTGGGACGTGGGCTCTAGAGTGCACAGGCTCAGTAGTTGTGGCACACAGGCTCTCGAGTTGTGGCACGCAGGATCTAGAGCACATGGGCTTAGTTGCCCCATGGCATGTAGGATCTTAGTTCCCCGACCAAGGATCAAACCTGCGTCCCCTGCATTGGAAGGCGGATTCTTAGCCACTGGACCACCATGGAAGTCCCGCATGTATCTTTTTGTATTAGAGTTTTCTCTGGATATATGCCCAGGAGTGGGATCGCTGGATCATATGATAACTCTATTTTTAGTTTTTTAAGGAACTTCCGTGGTGGTTATACCAACCTACATTCCCACCAACAGTGTGCAAAGGTTCCCTTTTCTCCACATTCTGGCCAACACTTGTTATTTGTGGTCTTTTTGATTATAGGCATTCTGACAGGTGAGAAGTGATATCTCATTGGGGTTTTGATTTGCATTTTTCTGATGATTAGTAATGTTGACCACCTTTTCATGTACCTGTTGTCCATCAGTATATCTTCTTGGGATAAAAAATGTTTATATAGGTCTTCCGCCCATTCTGTAATCAGGTTCTACATTTTTTTGATATTGAGGTGTACTCCCTGTTTATATATTTTGGATATTAACCCCTTATCTGCCATATTACTTACAAATATTTTCTCCCATTCATTAAGTTGTCTTTTCATTTTGTTGATGACTTCTTTTGCTGTGCAAAAGCTTTTAAGTTTAATAAGATCCCATTTGTTTATTTTTGGTTTTGTTTCTTTTTCTTTAGGAGACAAATCAAAAAAATATGGCTACAATTTATGACAGAGTGTTCTGCCTCCTTTCCTTTCTAGGAGTATTATGGCTTCCAGACATATATTTAGTTCTTTAATCCAAAATGAGTGTATTTTTGTACACGGTGTGAGAAAATGTTCTAATTTCATCTTTTACATGTAGCTCTCCAGTTTTGCCTGCATCAGTTATTGAAGAGATTGTCTTTTCCCCATTGTATATTCTTGCCTTTTGTGTCATAGTTCAATTGATCATATGTACATGGGTTTACTTTGGGGCTCTCTGTATCTATGTGTCTGTTTCTGTATAGTACCATACTGTTTTGATTACTGTAGCTTTGGACTATAGTCTGAAAATAAGAAGCATAATACCTCCAGCTCTGTACTCTCCCAAGAAATTTTTGGCTATTTTGTATTGAGAAAGTATGCAGACTTTTAAACATGGGGTCCAATTGTTTGAAGACACTTGAAAAGTTAACAAAATATGTCATCCAGCCAGCTTCAGCCCATAGGCTGAGAATCTATTTTCTTCAAGCAGAGAAATTGCAAACTTTGCCTTGATCTGATGGGACCTGCAGGAAGACCTGAAGCAGGAGGAATCAGACTGCCAGGTCCAAGGCTGTGCTGGCATTTTTGAGGAATATTTTTCGAGTTAATTGACTTTGGGCAAATCAAGCATCTGGGATTGGAATTAGCAGCCTGGGCCAGGAGGCAGAGGTGGAGGCTAATAACCTTGGACTTGCAACAGGATGACTTGCATGTTATCCTGGACAGCTCCCCAGAGGGCAGGCCCAATAACTGCCCTCTCTGGATCCCCCAGTATTTGCTTCAGAGGCCAGAAATCCCCAGCAGCCTGGAGAGAGGCTATGGCCCAAAACTGTATCTTAGCAAATCAATGTCTCCCACCCTGACAGAAGGAGGTGCTTGCTGAATCCCTGGGGGGTTGTGTGAGGCACGTGAAGGGGCAGGAAGAGGGAGGAGAAAAGCACTCATTGCAGACTTCAGAACCACAGCTAAGACAGGTTTTCAGCTTCCATAGAGGATTCTCCTGTGCAGGGTCCTCGCCTCCTTCTTGCCTCACCCAGGTCCTGGCCTTGCTCCTGGGGTCTCCAGCCTGCCATAGGCAGAGAGAAACACAGGGAGGAGGAGCAGACTACCAAGTGTCAGAAAGCCCCACAGACACCCAGGCTTGTGTGCTCAGCTCAGACAAGAGTCAGGACTGTCTTCAGCTTGTGTTATCGTGGTTCCTCTGTCATTTACGTAATGGAGGGCCTGGTGGAGAGCACTGCCTGTGCATCTCAGGGAAGACCTTGGACCATCTGGGTTGGAAACGCATGGATGGGTTCACCTCTGTGGAGGGGATGACATTGGGTGCCTTTAATGATCTTAGTGGGTCAGAGGCGGTGGTGAGAGGCCCCCTGATTGCTCAAAGCCCAGCCCCGCTGCCTCAGAGTGGACCATCAGTGACAACAGGTGAGCCCAGGGAGAAAACAGATGTTGGTTCCGACACAACTGCTTCCTCAGAGGAGTCCCCTGGGAATTCAGTTATGGGGTAGCCTGCAATAATTGTGAGATCAGAGGGAAGTCAGCACTCAGCCACTCCTAACACAAACCTTTGGATGTTGCCCTTACAGAATCCTACCAACTTGGGTTTTATGCATATGGCCTAAGTCCAGACAGAATGAAAGACTATACTTGCAGATATAAGTTGGACAAAACCGAAGTCTTCAGTAAGTACCTACCTTGGTGCCTCCAAGTAACACACTTCCCACATTGCTCTGCATTCCTTAGAGCCAACCAAGACTTCAAAGCCCTTGCTGACCACTCACTGTGGACACTGTGAGTATAGAGGCAGCATGGACAATGGAAGGAGGGACCTGGCTGGGAAGCCTGGCCACTGCTCCCTTCATCTCAGGCCAGGAAGTGATCAATCCCCAGCACATCAAGAGCTTCTTGGGTCAGGGTGTACACCTTTCAAGGCTGGGTTGGGGGTGCTGGGTCTGTCCTCACTGCTACACTCCCCCCACACTTTCCTCGGCCCTCACTTCCCTTGAGAGACAAGGACTTGAATCTCACGAGTCTGCTGGTGGGAAGTGGAGGCGGCCCCAGGGCCCTGAGTCTGGGTCAGGTGCACTGAGTTCACCCAGGACCGTGTGGTCACCTGGGATTGAGCGAGGATGCCAACTGCCAGGCCTGGGCCCCGGAATCCTGGCTCTGGCCCACATTACATGTGTGATCTTGACCTAATGAGTGTTCTGCTCTCAGCCTCTATTATCTGTACTGTGAAATGGGGCCAGTATAGTAGGTGCACTAACTAAGCCCTATCACATATTGTAAAGCTACTGTTTGGAAATACTCAGGCACCAGGTGTCCCTCCAGGATGGGTGAGAGGCCTGAGGAAGCACACAGTTGGGGAAGCAGATGTGTCCTCAGGGCTGAGGTGGGCCTGCTCTCCCCCACAGAGCGCCTGGGGACAGTGGGACTTTCTCTTCTTCCTCAACTCTCTCAGTTAGCCCCATGATACATTGATTTAATATGATGATATTATGTTCAGTGACTTCTCATTCCAGGGCCATCTAGTAAACCCAGAGTGAGCCCTCGCCCCATCACACTTCTGGGCCATCTCTCCTTCTTCCACGGGTGCATAGAACGCGCAGGGCTCTGCCGTTGCCACACTCTCTCACCACATAGTGTGTAGATGGCCTCAGGGAGTTAGGTATCTCTTGGTTTATACTTCAGAAGTGATTTGGACTGAGTAACACATTTATATGGGGAGCTAATGTTTACTACATCTGGTAGTGGACTGTGTCTTACGTGCACTACCCCAGTTAATTCTCAAAAGACCTAGTGTTACTGCTTTGTATGCAGCCGATGCGGCACGAGCTAGAAAGTAGACACAGGTGACCTGATTGCATAATATAGGACTTTGACCTTGCTGATGACAGTCCTTGAAAAAGATTGGGAACAGCCTGTCCTCCAAGAAGTGTATTCAGATACCTTCTCTGGGTTCAATGGCTGTACTGTTTTCTCACCCTTGCTGTCACCTGTGTTTCCCTCTGAGGTGGACCAGCATTAGGGTTTCACATGTCCTGCGCTCCTCTGCTGACCGCCGTGCTGCACGTGGTCAGAGGCTGACCAGAAGTGGAGGATCAGGACTGTTTATTGCCATGAGCCCCGATGCACTGATGAGGACTAATGTGGTTGTCTCTAACTGTATTTTCCTCTGATTAAAACATCTGGGAAAACATTTTCGTATATATAGAAAAGCATAACAAGGAGTAATTTTAAAACCAATATTTCTGTATGTTTTATATTATCTATTTTAGTGTATAATGATTTCATATATTAAGAAATCTTTAAAATACAGCAATGGAAATATTTGGTTTAATCAGTTAATATTGGTTTCAAAGCTCCTCTGCAGTCAACCATGCCTTTCTTGGCCCTCAGTATACGAGGTGCCTGCATCACCTCACTCTCCCTGCTCTGTGAACACTATGGAGATTACACCACATTTCTTTGTGATTTTTTCACACTAATCCCAATCACCCTAACCCTCAGGCACAAATCCTTCCCCCTAAATGTAACTGGTGATTAGTTTCTATATCAGTACCAATGAAGGGGAACACAGTTCAGAAGTTCGTAGCTAATCTGAGAACTGAGTTATAGCCAATAGGTCACGTGGAAGGGGACCATCTGTGTGGAACAGGCCTGACCTGTGGCCACTGTCAGGGTGTGAAAAGATTTAGGGCTCAGGAGAGACGAAGGTTCCACAGCTACTAGTTACGGACTGTCTGAGCCTCCGGAGTGCCACCTCCCAGCTCCCATAAAATTACAGAACAAGCACGAACACAGAAGCCCTGTTCCCCTCAGGCTTCCCTGTGTCCATAAATGTCACCACCACCCACCCAGGCGCTCTGCTCACTAACCAGCACATCGTCCTTGACTCCTCTTTGCTCTCATCCCACATCCAGTCCACCTGCAGGCCCTGCTATCTGTGTGTCCAAACTTACCCGAACCTGGCCAGCCATGCGACAGGCTCACTGCACTTAGAATAAAGCCCAAACCCCTTCTCAGGGCCCACGAGGCCCCGCCCCCGCTCCTCACTCACGTCTTTCCCACAACAAGCTCAGCTAGTTCCGCCTCAGGCCTCAGAACAGGTGCCTACAGCCTGGACCCTCTTCCCCAGACCTTTCCCTGCCTTTCCCCTCATCTGGTTTCACTCCGGCACTTATTTTCTTCATTGCTTGTTACTTTATTGTCTGTCTCCCTCTCCAGTCCCACAAATGTCAGGTCCTTGAGAGCAGGGCCTCTGCCTGCCTTGTTCCCACTAGACGCCAGAGCCCTGACAGTGCCTGGTGCACAGTAGGTGTCAGAAGAAGGCAGAGAAGAGAAGCTGCATCTGCCAAAGTGGTAGCTCTGCTTCCAAGGGCAGGCAGAAGGGGAGGGGCGGATGGGTGGACAAGTCCACTGACATTCTTCTCATGTGATTGCCTTTCAGCTAAACCACCTGACTCAGTGACTACAGAAAAAATAATTTGCCCAGGACATACTTTTCTTAAGGATGGACAGTAAGTGTTTAGGTTAGGGGGCCATTTGGGCAGGTGTCGCTACCATGAGTACAGAATGTGGACTGCCCCCTTTACTGGGGCAGCACCTGTCTGTCTCTGGGAGGGCTCAGGGCATCCTCCGCACCTGCCCTGGTTGACAATCCCCCGAGGTGCTCAGGGATCCGCGGTGGCCCAGGCTCTGCTGAGGAGGGCAGGATGTGGGAGATGGTGTGCCCCAGGGCTGGTACCTTTGCTCCAGGCAGCTTTTCCGAGTGAAGCCAACATACCGTGTACATACAGAGGAATCGGGATGGTGCCACCATACAGCCATCCCTGGTCACTTCGCTCCTGGTCTTGAGGGCATCTGACCCCATGCAGGGCTCCTCACTGCCTGGTCAGCCCTCATTGCAGAGGTCAATCTCATGGTGTCTGGGGGTGAGCTCCCCTTACCCTTGCTGCCTGCATTTGAGGAGCCCCAAATGCCTAAATGCAAAGCCATTATCATGAGGAGAGCTAGGGCTACAGGTTGAGCCAAGTACAGGAACTGTGTCTATCCTGTCTCTTGGGTCACCATCTGCCCTTTCTGTGCTTTAGGGTGGTCGTTGTTGATTACTCTCTGGACCTGGGCAATACCTGGAGTGAGAGAAGATTGAATGTCACCAGCAAAGACTGTGTGAGTGAATGTTGGGCTGCAGCATCCCTCGGGCTAGCCAGAGACCCTGCTTGGGAGGGAGAGACAACCAGGGATGCAAGAGAGGGGAATAACATCACCAGGGAAAGGCCAGCAAGTAAAGAAGTAGCCTTTGCAGGTATGCACCTCTGGTAGCATTTCACAGCCAGCTCGGTGCCCTTAGTCCTTTACTGTGGAGCTGTCCCCCTACTCTGGTTTGTGAAATTCACTGGAATGCTTCTACAAGACTTGGGGTAAAGCCAGCTGCCCAGGTCCTGCAGAAACTCTGCCCTCTCTGTGAACCAAGTATCATTGAAAGTATGTGGAAGGGACCAATTCGAGCTCTAATCAGAGTTCAGAAACAGTGCTGAGGCTCTGCCCACCCTGGACCCACCTTGCCACCTCCCCTGGCGCCAGCCTTGTGGTGAGGAGCTCAAGGCTCCATCCTGGATTCCAGCCGGGGTGAGCAGGAGAGGCTGGGGGACTGTGTACAAGGAGACAGGGTCCAGGGCCTCTGAGACAACTGGGCCCTCCAAATCGGGGTCCCCGGCACAGGGGTCTGGAGAGTGGGAGCAGCTGTGGCCATGAATAGTCAGGGTGTGTTTGCACTGCGATGGTATAGCAGCGGGCAGGGCTCTGGACCCCTCTCATAACCGACACAACCCTGGCCTCCCACGCCTGTTTGGGGAACACCGACTGTCACTTAGCAGATGTCATCAACCTCCCTGCGGCCACTCCTCCTTTCTCGTGCACCTCAGTTGCCCCTCTCCACTAACTGGCTCTGACCTGTGCAGGGGGACTCTCCCCTCTGTTGCTGGGAAGCTGGCAGGGCCGGTGGGAAGGGCGGGGCTCAGCTCAGGGAGAGGAAGCTGCGAACAAAGTGCTGCTCCCAGGGGCCCTCTTTTCCCAGCTCCACAGCATCCGGGCCCCTTAGCCTGGGGCAGCCCGCCATGGGGGACAGAGCACATTAGCCTGGAGTGAGGTTTCCCTGGGAGAAGGAACGCGTGTGCCTAATGCCACCGCCCATGTGTCCAGTCCCAGCTGGTGAGGGTTCCCGCAGCGTGACGATCCCCTGTGTGTCTGTCTCCGCTTGTCCCTGCACAACCACCTCCGGACCCGAGATTAACCTCCACGTTTCCCAGCAGCAGTCCTGCCACGGAACGGCCCCCGTCCACAGGCACATTGAGAACTCGGGAGCCGCCCGTGACTCCGGGCCCAGCACAGGGTCACCCTCAGCCCCACTCGGCCTCTCCTTTCAGCCTCGCTGTTTCCTGGGCACAGGTTCCCTCTGCCCCCTTCCCCCCCCCTGCTTCTCTCAAGCAGAGGCTTGATGTAGGGAAGGGCTAGGCAGCGCGGGTCCACAGATGCAGCACACATGCCCTTATTATGCACAACAAGAGGAGAACAGAGCCCGTTCCTTAATCCCCCATGTGGACCTGGCCTGTGTGTGGGCTTTCTACAGTCGCTCTCAAGTGCCCGCTCACTTCCTCACTCCAGATGTGCAGACGGAGCCTCCGAGAGTGGGAGTAGCTTGGCCCGAGGTTGCAGAATGGGGAAGTAGGGGAGGGAGGCTATGGGGAGGTGAGCAGGGTGTCCTGCCTCTGCTCTTGCACCCACACCTCTCTGGGGCCCTGAAGCCCCTCCCTCACCAATCTGTGTGTCGTAGCATTTTGTGGTCCTTACAAAACCCCTGTGCTCTCAGCCAAGGCAGGCAGTGAGGGCAGGGTTGTCACTCCTTGGAGGACTGGTATTCCTTGACTGGGCCCTGGGGAGAGTCTTGGAACAGGGCCAGTGCTGGGGGTCTGTGGCCCAGGGCTCAAAAGTGGCACTCTGGGTACCAGCCATGATCTCCTCTCCCCACTGTGATCCCTCTGGATGAGGCTCCCCTCTCCACTAACTGGCTCTGACCTGTGCAGGGGGACTCTCCCCTCTGTTGCTGGGAAGCTGGCAGGGCCGGTGGGAAGGGCGGGGCTCAGCTCAGGGAGAGGAAGCTGCGAACAAAGTGCTGCTCCCAGGGGCCCTCTTTTCCCAGCTCCACAGCATCCGGGCCCCTTAGCCTGGGGCAGCCCGCCATGGGGGACAGAGCACATTAGCCTGGAGTGAGGTTTCCCTGGGAGAAGGAACGCGTGTGCCTAATGCCACCGCCCATGTGTCCAGTCCCAGCTGGTGAGGGTTCCCGCAGCGTGACGATCCCCTGTGTGTCTGTCTCCGCTTGTCCCTGCACAACCACCTCCGGACCCGAGATTAACCTCCACGTTTCCCAGCAGCAGTCCTGCCACGGAACGGCCCCCGTCCACAGGCACATTGAGAACTCGGGAGCCGCCCGTGACTCCGGGCCCAGCACAGGGTCACCCTCAGCCCCACTCGGCCTCTCCTTTCAGCCTCGCTGTTTCCTGGGCACAGGTTCCCTCTGCCCCCTTCCCCCCCCCCGCTTCTCTCAAGCAGAGGCTTGATGTAGGGAAGGGCTGGGCAGCGCGGGTCCACAGATGCAGCACACATGCCCTTATTATTCATTTCGACGGAGGAAATTTATAGAAGTAAATGCATATTTTAAGGAAGAAAATATTTCAACCTAAGGAACTATTTATAAAAGCACAAAGTTAGTAGAAGGAAGAAAATAATAAAGATTGGAGCAGAAATAAATGAAATAGAAAACAATATTAAAGATTAACAAAATGAAGAGCTAGTTTTCTGGAGAACATAAACAAATTTGACAGTAGTTTAGTTAGACTAAGTGAGTAAAAGAAAGAGAAACCAAATTGGTAAAATTATAAATGAAGGAGAAGACATGAAAACTGATATTACCAAAATTAAAGTAATTATAAAACTCTACTATTTAACAACTACACATCAACAAATCGGACAATATTGAAGAAAAGGGGAAAGTCCTAGAAAGTACAACCCACCAAGACTAAATCCTGAAGAAATAGAAAATCTTAACAGACCAATAATGAGTAAGGAGATTCAATTAGTAATCAAACCTCCCAACAAAGAAAAGCTCAGAACCAGATGGTTATACTAGTACATTCTACAAATGTTTATAGAAGAATGAACAACAATCTTTCTCAAAATTTTCTGCAAAAATTGAAGAGGAAGAAACACTACCAAAGACACTTTACAAGGCCAGCACTACCCTAAATCCAAAGGCAGAAAAGGACATTTAAGAAAGGAAAACTATAGACCAATATCCCTGGTGAATATAATGGAAAAAACCTCAACAAATTACTAGTGAACCATTTAAAGGATCATACACCATAATCAAGTGGGATTCTACCCTGGAATGCAAGGATGGTTCAACATACACAAAATAATACATGTGACAGATCAATACATTAAAGGATGTTCAACATCCTACTCATTAGGAAAATGCAAATCAAAGCCACAATGAGATATCACCTCACACCTTTTGGAATTTCTATCCAGGTGCACTAATGCATGGAGATGCTTGGAGGGATCCATGTCAAAAGCCCATGTCCTCACTGAAAGGGGTCTATAAAATGTACATTGAGCTTTTCCACCACTACGGTGCAGGAAAGCCAAGTAGAAGGGATGACATACACAGGTTGATTGAACCAACAGACAGAACCTGTCACTGTGGCACTGAGTACAGCTCACCACATGAAGAGGCTGAGGGGACACATACATGCAACTCTGTTCCCCAAAAGTATCCTCTCTCCCCTCAACTGTCTTTGAGTAAACAATTTTTTGTGGCATGTGGCCAGTGGTGGTTCAGAGCCAGCTCATAGTGCCTTGTAATAGTAAACTATTAATAAATTATATAAACACAATAAATATCCCAAACTCACCACTTCCTAATTCTTTTACTAGTTTTCACTATTGAATATCTTGGTGCGGATGGTACCGCAACGGTTGGGTCTGTATGTGGGCTGTGGTGCCCTGCTTCTGTGCATTTCTGCCCAACTCCACACCTAATGACATCAAGTCAGCCATAATGGGAGCATCTATGGCATATGCTATAAATCGCGGCTTCATTTCTTGGTTCATTGTTTTTCTGGACTTAAGAATGTGAGGGGGATAAGTTAATTCAGTTTAAACTAAAAATTATGTCCTGTCTGAATTCTTTCCATTGTGATTAGTGCAAAAATTTGAAAGAATATTCTTCAACTGTTAAACTATTCTCTATTTTGAAAAAGACATCACCCAAAACACTGAGAAACAAGTGAAATTTAGACAGCTGTCTTCATTGTTTCATTTTCATGTTAACTTTACCGCAAATGAAAATACCATCTGACATTCCTGTTGTAACTACATGCTGAGAGCCAATTATTAAACATTTACCCGCACACCACCCATGAGACCCAAATGATTTGGAATTCTGGGCACTGGAATACCAGAGACACCCTCCTGGTGTTAGAAAGGGGGCAGGAAATCCTCCAAAGGGCAGGAAGAAAATACAATACAAAAAGAGAAGTCGGAACTGCAAAAGCAGGTGCAAGGCAGTTAAAGAAAAGTAAGAATTAAATCACAAGTGTTTTGCAAGGACTGTTTTGAGCAAGGCATATGGTCCAGACACAGAAACCCATTCCATATCTCTTAGGGGTGATTTTCATTTATTTACTCAACAAATACAAATCTCTGCTCAGCCTGTAGATAAAAAGATGAACACAGTGGGGCCACTACTGCACATTCAGTAAGAGGAAGAAAGCCTAGTTATAGTAGGATCTACTGAAGCCTGTGCTAATGGTGTGGGACAACTGCGGTAGGACCAGGGATGAATAGTCACTAATAATGTGCTACCTAAGAAATGCCCCATCAAGGAGGTGACATTAGCTCTGGAGTTTGATGGATGAATAGGAGTTTTCCAAGAAGCAATGGTGAAAATAGCACAGGCAAAGAAGGTCTAGGCATCCTCCAGTCATGAGGAAAAGGTTGAGGGACACAAGTTTAGTAGGACAAAGAGCCACCCCTAAATGATACCCTTCTATTCATACTAAGCCATCCAGACTCACCTGTGACTCCATCCCCACTGAGTGCGTCAAGGGAGGGAAAAGGAAGAGGGTCACAGTAAGAGCCATCAATCAACTTGCACAGCTCCTTTCTCTACAGACCTCAGAACAGCTTACCTTCATTAACCCTCATGTCCTCAGGCTACCCTGGGAGGTGGAAGCAGGCACCCACCCCCCATCTGATGCCCTGCCCGGGTCACAGTCCAGATGGTGGGCTGAGGTATTCATAATTGCCCCGCCTGCCAGATAGAGCAGGTAGATCAGGGGCGCAAGTCAGGGGTCCTGATTCCCAGTGCAGAGACTCACAGAGAAGTTCTGCCCACACTCCAGGGGCCAGTACCTAAACTGAAGGCTGAGAGAGGACTACTTTTATCCCCAACAGAAATTATAATCCAGTGCTATGCCCTTCCACAGCTAGCAAATTTATCCTGTGTGAGGACTGCCAGGTTTGCTGTCAGGGTTGCAGAGCCAAAGCTCAGTGTGTGTGGAGCCTGCTGGGGCCCCAACACTGTCCTTGCTATTACCCAGCCTGACCCTCTCCTCCTGGAGAAAGACTGCGTGTCTATTTATCTGTGTACCCCACAGGACTTCATGAGGTGGCAAGTAGCACACTCTCAGGAAGTGTTGGCTGCACCGGACTTAAGGGCACTCTTTTGTACCCAGGTTCTCAAACCAGCAAATGGGAAGGCAGGATTACATGATAACTATGAGAGTAAAGCAGACATCCGATGGTTTGGTTTGAATTTATGCTGCCAGCATCCTTCCTAAGAAAACCTAATTTCAGTTTGAGGGGATTACCAGACTCTCTGAAGCAGCTCAATCCCTGTACTTTTCCAAGATTAGTTCTCCAGTCCTCCCTTTGATGCTGGGATCTATCCTCTCCTCTCCTATCGCTTCTCACCCTCACCAAAACCTTCTAACTAATCTTCTTGACTAAGATGGCCAGAGTCGGTCTTTGTTTTTGATATCTAAAGAACCCAGACTGCTATAGATGCAGCAACTCACCCTGACTCAGAGCGCAATGCCACCTGCTTTCACCTTCAGCATTCCATCACAGAGGAGGGACCACACCGCACAACTCTGCCACGCAGAGGTCAGGCTCAGTACTGCCCCGCATCTGTCAGCATCTGTCAATACAGCAGCTGCTGTACTGACACAAGGCTTCCACCAGTTAGTTTTGACTTGGTTGACAACTCTAATACGCTTGCACCCTGATTCACAGCAGATTATTTTCCTTGCTGCTCTGCATGCCAGCTTTCCTCACAAATCCTCACATGTGCTTGGACACTTTAAACCCCTGGACACGGGAGCTGCTGCAGCACAGGTGACCAGAGGGTAAAAGCTGGACAGTAACATCCAGACATGGCGGGTTGGGTCTGGAGCTGTTCCTGTTCCCTGCTCCCACATCTGGGGGCAGCCATCTCTCCACCAGGCCCTGCCCCTGCACCAAGTGTGGGTCTTCCTCTCCACTCTCTTGAAGTGACCACAACTGTTCTTCACACATTCATACACTTGCTTCTCCTCTGCTCACCTGTCAAAGCTCACCTGTCAAAGCTTCTGCTTTGCCCTTGAGGCGCTCACGGCTGCAGGGGAGACACACAATGGCCATAAGTAAGGGTGGCATCCAGGAGGAAAGGGAGCCGTCAGCCCTTCTGGGAAGACATTCATCCCTGCCCTTCCCTGATCTGCTCCACCAGCAAGTTCTTAAGGCTTGCAAACCCATCTTCAAGCGCCCCCTCAGCTTGTGAGAGGTTTGCTGGACCACGCTCAGCTGAGTGTTCCGAGTTGTCATCGTTAACAAATATGTCTCCTGAGCCCAGGAGGACCGTGAGGAGGGGACAGCTCTGCTCCTTCCTCACAGGAACATCACTTGAGTTCATCTTAGCTCTTTCCTCTTGCCCTGCCTCCTGCCCCACCTGGAAAAGGAAGCACAGGTGCCTGCCCTCCTTCTCACTATCTTGGCAACAGGAGTCTGTGACACATGTTTTGCATATGTCACCTCCTTCCATCTACAGCACACCTGAAGGGTCATCACCCTCTTTCACAGATGAAGAGGACCCAAGTCCTGCAATACTAAGCATCCTGCCCTATGCCGCCTGCAAGGATGAGGCGCAGCTGAGATTGAAACCCAAGTGTGTGTCGCCAAGCCTGCTTTGGTTGCACTGGCCATGTCACCCTCCCAGCCCCCAGAGGTGAACACCAAGTCAACCATGTGACCCAAACACCAAATGAGGGCATGTTGAGGGTTTAGGTCTCCTTTTCCTGCCTCCTCTCCCACTTCTCCCAAACTTTTACCCAATCAAAAAGTCAGATTCTAGGGCTTCCCTGGTGGCGCAGTGGTTGAGAGTCCACCTGCCGATGCAGGGGACACGGGTTCGTGCCCCGGTCTGGGAAGATCCCACATACCGCGGAGCGGCTATGACCCGTGAGCCATGGACACTGAGCCTGCGCGTCCGGAGCCTGTGCTCCACAATGGGAGAGGCCACAACAGTGAGAGGCCCGCGTACCGCAAAAAAAAAAAAAAAAAAAAAAAAAGTCAGATTCTATGTCTAACCTCTGAGCTTTCAACAGCTCCTGAGGAAACACACGCCAGTGTTACCCTTCATCCCACTCCTGTGTGACCCTGGGTTTCATTTGCCGTTTTATCCTGAAAGGATGTCCAAACTGTGCCACCAGGGACATCTGAGCCTCTCCTAACATCCTTTCCAGACTGATTCCTCAAAGGAGATGCCATTGACATCAGAGATTAATGAGAGCCAATGTTCCTAGAAGAGACATAAGTGGCTTTATCAATCCAGTGAGTGACCCTGAACTGACTATCCCATCTCTCTCAGCCTCAGTTTCCCATCAATAAACTGGGGTTGGGCTAAATTATCTCCACAGTCCTTTCCAAATCTACCAACGTATGACTCCAGCTGGGATGAAGCTGGAGTAATTACTTTTTTAAAACTCAAAACCAAAAATATAATTAAGAAATAAGAAAAGGTATTTTTTAAATCCTGAACATAATACTAGGAAATGAAATACAGCAATGTATAAAAAGGGCAATACATCAAGACCAATGAGGGATCACCCCAGAAATGCAAGTCTGATTCAGGTTTGAAACATCAATAGAATTTACCACATCAGCAAAAGGGAGAAGGGAAACATGATTATCTCAATGAAGGAAGAAAAAAGTTGTAATAAGTTCAAGTCCAGCATCGTAACAGGAACAGCCTGACAAAAGGCATCCGCACAAATTCTCTCAGCTAACCTTATCCACAGTGGTTCAATGGGGACAGCTTCTCCCTGAGACCTGGGACTTGACAAGGATGCCCTCTCTCCCCCCGAGAAGGTCCCTGTGTCAGTGTGGGGAGGATCCTGTGCAGTTGATTTTCTGATAGAAGCCAACTCTCAGAATCATCAAGAAGTGTCTGATGAGGACAGGGGTGTAAGAAAAGTCATGACTGGGACTTTCAACTCCGGGTACCAAGACATGGGGCTCCTAGACACGAACATTCTCTGTAAAAGCCTGCTGACCACATGTAGGTTCACATTCCGAGCTCACCGAGCACATAAACCTCAAGAATTAATTGGAACAGGCCCTGACACCTGTTACCTCCTTCAGAAAGGACCCTAAGTCTCTAGAACAGAAGACCAATCCCATTAGTAATGAGAAGAATGCAAATTAAGACCAAAAAGAGATGCTGAATCGATAGGAAAATATATAAAAATAGGACAATACCAAGTGTCATGAAGAATATGAAGCACGGAAGACCCAGTAGGTTATTGGGAGAAGTACACCAACTGTCTCAATTCCAAAACACCATTTATTTAAAATATTCCATTATTTTAAATACCACTCCAAAAATGCTTTAGATCACTTCCAAGTTATGTTTTACGTATTGAAATACCTAAGCTTACTAGAGAAGGATTTTAACATATATCACTCTCCTTTTATGCATACAAAAATGAAGGTAATAAAATCAACTGGTTAAGGTATTCTAAAAAGTTTTACATTCACAGTCTTAGCTTTTTAATCACTTTTGACTTAGAGTTGTGTATGCGCACATAGAACAGAGACAAGCCATCGCCACTCAGCCTTCTCTGATTTCTGGTCACAGAACCCAGGAGAATAACAAAATCGTTCTTGTTTTATGCGACTGATTTTGGGGTGATTTGCTACACAGAAGAAGATAACTGCAATGGCCCTCATTCACAAAGGACTTTGACATCCTTACAGGCCTTCCTCCACTTCTAGACCCTTCCATCCACTGGGTCACATGAGTGACCACTGCAGCACTCTAGGCTCCCAATTCCTTGACCCAACAGTGATGTCCTTATCTAAGCCACCTCAGCTGCCTTCTTTCAGTTGACAGAAAGGCAGGGTTTCCCGAGGAATTTAATGGCCACCTGAGAGGGATTGGGATAAAGAACAAATGGACGCTTCATCTTACTCCCACCCATGGGAGTAAGATGGGACTGTCAATAGCAGGACACTGAGCAGACCTGCGGATCACAAAGCCACCATGCCAACCTTCCTGTCCATCATAAGGGACATCACAGGGGAGGATTATGCAGGTAGTGAGGACATCTCCCAGGGCCAGCCTCTTGCCTCTTCTGCCCTCAGGGCAGATACCAGGGGAGGCTTACAGCAGCAGTGCACCTTAGTGAAAGGGCTGGAGGAGTGGTGGTCCCTTGGAACCAGCGAAGGTAGCACATGCCCCAGCCTGAGGTGGCCTGAAGTGGCCAGGGTGTAGTGGGACCACGGGGACTGGCCAAGAAAATGGGGAATGTTGGGCCCGGGATGCTGGGCTCCATGCTCTTCCTGATGCTGGCGCTACAGCCTCTACAGCTGAGCCCAGGGAGATCCCTGCACCACCTCCCAAACCACAGAAGCTTCCACCTAGGCACCAGCCATCACAGAAACAACTGGAAGAAGCTGAAATCCTGCGACGGTGCCTTTGACCTGTACTTCATAGTGGACGCGTGAGTGGCTCTCCCGCCTGGCCCAGGTGCTCCTCAGGGCACCTCTGTCCACAGGACCACTGATGACAGGAAGTAGTCCAAGAGAACCCAGCCTCTGAGAGAGGGGAGACAAGAACAGTCTTGATTAGACCCAAGCAACACACCTCTGTGGCCTCCTTGTTCCTGAGTTAGAATTAGTGCCCCAGGCCTTTGTTCCCAGGAACATTTATATTTGGAAAGTAAACAAAACACCATAGAGTTTCTGGATGGTTGTCAGTCTCTCCATCAGCTTGACCTGGATCTGTGACCTGCACGTCCCTTAAACAGCTGGAGGGGCAGGTGATTGCTAGAAGCTGTCTTGTCAGCACTCGGAAGAAGCTCACTGTGATTTCTGGGTTTGTTTGGTGTTTGTTCTGTTTTGTTATTTACCCGAATGACCTCTGTTTTTCCTGGGCCCCAGGGAGATTGCCGTGTCATCTGTTAGGCATTCTCCTAGTGTCACTGCTTAGGAAGTCCTTTGCTTGGCTGGTTCTAAATGTTTTGCTTCTTCCTTTGACAACTTGGAGACCCACGTTACAGTTTGTGTGCACTTGATGAACAGTCTGGTCTGTCTGCTTGTGGCCTTGGGAAACCAGGGTTGTGCATTTTGTACCTTCTGGCCCTCAAGGAAGGAAAGGGAGGGGCGTGTCCTCAGACTGGACAGATTGCCTAGGTTCCATTTTCAACTCCTCCGTGGGGCTGAGGACAAATTTTACTCATTCAGTAGTAACAGCGGTATGGTTCCCAATATCACTGAAGCACTTTACGGTCCCCAGAGCCCTTTACTGCACATCTGTCATCCTCAAAACATTCTGGGAGGTAGAGTAGGGAAGGTATTTGCTTATGCAATCAACTGGAAAGGGGGAAAGCTCCTAGACATTGGATGAAGTAGCCCAGAGGTTAGTGGGTGTGACAGGACTGAGTCTTGCTGGATTCTGCAAAGGGGAAGAGGAGCTGAAGGTGTCCAAGAATGGGCCCTATGCACCCATTTCCCATCCCCAGGCCATCAGTGAGGAGTAAGCCTAGAGCATGGCTACAGTGGGCTAGGCCAGGTTTATCTGAAAGCACAGCACCTCATCCTCACCCGCTTCAGGCTCCTCAGTCTCCGTCCTGGCACTAACGTTAAAGACAATGGGAGCAAAAAACTTGATGGAGACCAGGAAGGGCCTGCAGTTTTCCCTGCTGGTGGGTATCATGATGTCAGGACAGCAGTGTCCCAGGCCTAGTTTGCAGGCTGATGAGAAAAAAAATGGTAATAAAACAGTCTGAGTAACACATGCTCCCTGGCCTGAGGCCAGGGTACCTGTTGGGTGTCCATACGTGAGGGATGAGAGCCAACGTGTCAGAATCGCTGGAGGCATTTCTAAACAACGAATTCTCCCTCTTTCCTTGTCTTAAAGCCCCAAGCAAAATGATCAACCATCCTGGTTTGCCACCCAAAGACCCTCATCCCCCTGCACATGGGTCTGGTCGTTTACCCTCCCCAGCACTCACAATGATGGAAGTCACCACCAGGGTGACCCACTGAGGTCACTGAGGGAGTGTGGCAGCCTTTTGCTACCTGGGATGGGGAGGATTTGCCAAAGTGTCTGCTGGAAGCTCGAGAGGCAGAAACACTGCCCACTGGATGGATGCGCCTCATCCCTCTGACTCAGGTCTTCTTTGTTTTCAGGTCACAGAAGGCGAATGCTATTTGGAAGAACATTTACAAATTAGTGGATGAAATAGTGGAGAAGTACACAAAGTACGGCTAGTGTTTTCTTCTGCCGGGCAGGGTACATAGCTCTTTAGACTCGGTGGTCACAGAAGTACCTTTGGTCAGGAGCACAGAGTCCACAGGGGTGTTCTGAAGCAGAAAGGACAGATCACGCTAGTTCCATCAGGTCTCAGCAGCTTTTTTGGCTCCTGCCTGAGGTCAGGCCACATTGTAGGGGACACAGTCTGCCCCTGAGGAGCGCACAGATTAATAAACAGGCAAACCAGTAACCAAACGCTGAGTTAAATTGTGCCAAGGGCTAAAAGAAAAGTGAAAAGGAATTTCTAGTAACTTTAAGGAAAAAGCAAGTATTCTTATCTTTTTAAAGTCAAGTATGACTTTCTAGGGGATGTGGAATTTTGAACTAGATCCTAAAGAATGGGGAAAAGAGGGTAGAAGAACGATGAAGGACATTTCTTGTGGAGTGAGTGGTCTACTTGACTGGAGAGTAGCGTTAACTCAGGGAAGGCTGAGAGATGAGTCTAGACAGAGCACGGTGGAGCCAGAACCACTGAGGATCATAATGCCAGGCCAAGGGGCTTAGAATTCCGCTGTGAGTAGTTGGGAGCTATAGATGATTCTTGAGCAAGTGTCTAATATGATACTTGAGGTCCTCCAGGTAGAAAGTCTGATACTAGTGGTTAAAATGATTTGTAACAAGAGCCAAGAGCAGTAGAGAGCACAGCTAGGGACCTATGGTAGCAATTGAGAGAAAAAATAATGAGGGTCAATGGAGCAGAAGACAGTGGAGGGAGAGAAAAGGGAGGGATGTGTGAAAGGCTGAAAAGAGGTAGAATAATTTCTTTGAGATGGTCAGGACATGGGGAGGTGGGCAAGGAGAGAAAAGGGGTGAGTCTCAAAGTATTTTACAGTAGGAAAGAGGCCAGTTGGGAGACTCATGCAGAAGTACATGAGTATCTATCTTCTTGTGCATGCCTGTGTGTGTGAGAGAGAGAGAAAGACCGACAGAGAGATTTGGGGTGGGGGAGTATAAAGAGGGAGCAGGAAGGCCCTACACCTCCACAGGCCTCAGAATCCTTTACTAAGTTATAGGAACTTCCAGTGTTCAGGAAACGGGTCCCCGAAGCAATACACTTGGAATGGGAGCAGGGAAATTGACATGCACCCCCTTCCGGGTTGCTTGTTGACTTCGTCTTCATACTTCTCCAGCCCTCACATGCGGATGTCCTTCATCACCTACTCCACTCTGGGCCACACCCTCATGAAGCTCACCTCAGACAGGTAAGTACTGCTTTAATCCCCCAGGCAGGCCTGGTGGGAGTGCTCACAGGGAAAAACAGGGAACTGAGGGGTTCCCTGAGACCTCATGCGGACCCACTGGGAGCAGGCTGGGCCAATCTGGGCTCCCCTCAGTGTCCACTCTGACCCCCAGTCCCGGCTCCATGGCTCCCACTGACCCCTGGCTGCGATGGCCCTGGCAGACCCCGTGCTGCTAGACCATCTCCGCCCCCTCTAAGCCCTGCCCTCCACCTGTCCTGTGTCCTCTCAGCGCTCTTCCCTTTCCTGAGAACTGGCTCACTGCAAGGACTCCTGGGATCTGGTGGAGCAGATGTGTGGGCCCTTTGTGAACATGGCCTGTGTTGGGCACCTGCTCTGTGTGTCACTCTCTGCTCTGGGCCAGTGGGGGAAGAGGGGAGGCACAGTCAGAACCAGGAGGCGGGGGTGGGCAGTGCTGAAGTGCTGGAGCTTCAGTGGAGGGGAGCTTGGTCCCTTGGTGGGTCTGAGACAAGGGAGCCCATGAGTGTGGGCTGGGGTGCAGGAGGGAAGCATCACACGCCAGCATCCTAGGCGGGCCGCTGGGAGGGCCCAGCGATGTGCCCAAAGCCCTGGAGGTGGGAAGCTACAGAGCTCCTGAGTAGCCGGCAGGGTCCGACGCTCGTGATGCAAATGACGGGAACCCAGGGAGTGTGTTGGTGCCAGTGCGTGGACACAGCACTCCCCATGCCTGGCTCCCAGGAGAAGCAGGGGCTGTGCTTCCTGTTAGGTGAGCTAGGGGAAGACGTGGTTTTTTTGTGTCCCTGTCTTCTGCATTTCAGAGACAGAGACCTGAGTGAGGTTGAGGTGGAAGATAGCAAGCCAGTGGGGGGCTGTCAGGCAGGTGGCAGAAAGAGAGGCGGGGGCTGGGCGGGGGCCTCTGGGGGAGGAGCTGCCCGTGGGGGACAGGAGGACCACTGCCTCCTCCAAGGTAGGGGTTCAGAGCCTGAACCAAGGGAGCTGTGGGGAGGCTCTTGAGGGTCTCTGGGGTCCTCTCTGGAAAGTAGAGGTGACGATGCCTTCCTCAAGGGAAGGTGTCAGAAGTGGGAGTGGGCTCAGGGGAGTGTAAAACGGGGTGGAATCTTAAGAAGTGAAGGGCCTGATGAGGGCATAAGCAGCCTAGTGCACAGAGCTGGGAGTAGGGACGGGGCGGGGAGAGCCCAAGAAAAAGGCCCGCTCAGGCAGGAGTGAAGCCTGGCCAAGCTCAGTCCCGGGCCAAAGGCTGGGGAGAGATGAGAGCTCCAGCATATTTGGGGGTGCTGTCAACAAAAAGGAAATCTTCCCAAAAGTGTCAGGAAGAGGGGAGGGTGTTTGTGCTGGGGTGCGCAGGGCCTGGTTTGGCCTCCACTGGCCCTGGGTCACAGCCTCCTCAGCTCCTGGGCTGGGTCAGGCAGGGCAGGACCTGGGGCTCTCAGATCGCACCTCGCGGCAGAATCCCTTCTGCGCAAGGCAAGAGCCAGCCTTCAGAGACCATGTTCTCCTTAGACTTGCTGTGACAGCTCAGCCCATCACACTACATTAGCCTGAACCTAAGCCCCACCCCTGGTGTGTCCCAGTCCCATCCCCTGCTATCTGCTTTAACAGAGGCCGACAGCCCATCCCCATGGCAGCCTGGGGCCACTTCTCTTCCTCCCACATGGACGGGCCTCAGGCCTCTTTCCCAGCTTATGGTCTCTTTCTTCAGGAGCACATGAAGCCCAGGAGCCCTAGACTCTAACGGAGCATCCTGACTGCTTCCTTTAGTACCGATCCAGAGGGGGAAGTGGCTTGGAGGGACCAAGTCCACCTCAGGAATCTGTGGCAGGGGAGGAGGGCACAGGGCAGGGGTATCAGCAGAGTGACCTTTCCAAACTCAGCCTTGCCTGTTGGAAGGTGATGTGCCCTCACCAGGGACCCCTTAGGTGCCAGCAGTACCGCCAGTCACATTGGGGGTGCTGGATTCACAGGTGCGCAGCCATGGGTGCTCCCGCCTCACCACGGACGGTCAAGGCAGCGCCCTTGCTGAGTCCGCCGAGGTCTGCAAGCCTGAGACAGGGATGAGCACATTGAAAGCCAGGCCCTACCCATGGGACCAGCAAAGCAGCATCCTCCACACCCGCTGAATGGGGGACAGAGAAGCGTTGACCAAGGCCTGTCAGTGTCAAAAACACAGGCAGAGAGGTCACCACAGGGCCACATGTGTCCTCTCTGGTCCAGGCAGGTCTCCACAGGGCAGAATGGCACCAGGACAAGTGGTCTGTTTTGTAACAGTCAACCCTCGTTCCTCCTCAATTCCCTTTACTGATTTTTTTCAGAAATGAAATTCGTGATGGTCTTAGCAGACTTCAGAATATAGTACCTAGTGGAGCCACAAACATGCAGGAAGGATTTAAAAAGGTACAGATCCTACAGCTCTGAGAATTTATTCTGCTTTACCAAGTTCTTAGAGTATTATTGGGTCATCTCACTGCCCTCCACCAATTTCCTTCATTTTGTTGCAGGCAAATGAACAGATTCACCGAGCTTACTTAGTAGGTAAGCTTCCTGCTGGCGTTACTGTGCTCAGGTGGGACAGAGCCAGGTGCGGGCCTCAGCGAGGGCTGGTGCAGACCCACCTTGGCCAATCCTAGCGCTGACCTTGGAGCGAGTCCCTTGTCCTCTCTGTGCTGCGGGTTCCTCCTCTGCGCAGTAAGGATTAAAACCACCCCCAGGGATGCTTCCGAGAACCACATGGCTTCATGCATTACATTCCTGGTTCTTACTAGGTATCAAGTGCTTGACCTATGGTTGGGCTGCATGAAAAAGAAAAGAGAACTTCCAGGGATGGCGAGCAGACGGAGTTCAGTTTAGGGAACAGAGACCTTGGTGTCCCCCTGGCTGCCCACACTTTGTCCACCACAGCTCTGGCTCTGCCTCCTTTTCCCTTGAGCCTCTTCCCTCCGGTTGACTCTCATCCTGTGACTGTGCCTCCACCAGTGGAAATGGCTGTACTTGGCCCAGACCACCTGCATCGAGACTGTAGGGTTGCAGCCCTTGTCAGGAAGGATGCATGGGCTGCTGGGGAAAGGCGGGGAGCTGGGCGGGGGCTGCTGCCCAAGCACCTTGACCTCGAGTTCTGAATAGCAGGACCCACAGAGCCAGCAGGAGTGCCTGCCGGCGCCGCCCAGGACAGGGCCCACTGCCCCCTGACCCAGGGGGTGTCTTGTGCAGTCATTCTGGCTGCTCCTCCCTGCGCTCACCTGAGAGGCTTGTCCTCGTCCAGTGAAGTAGCTGCAGTTGCCTTTCAGGGCAAAGGCCGTGCCACCTGCCCATAGTGAAGGTCCACTAGGAAGGGCTCTGATCCAGTCTCAGGCTCCTCGTCTGTCAAGTGGGTCCTGGGCTGAGGCCCCTTCTCCCTCCAGGCGCTCTGGGTGGTGGGTACTCGGGTCAGGGTGGCCTCTCCCCAGGAGGAGGAGGTGTGAGAGCAGTGCTGTGGGCCTGGCAGCCTGAGGCAGGTCACTCCAGGTGCCCTGCTGACCAGGCCACTCCCTGCTTCTTCTGCAGACAGCAGTGCTTCCAGCCTGATTATCACTCTGACCACTGGACCACTGCTGCTAAGGACGTTACGAGCAACTAAGAGTGAAGTGAGTCTAGTCCATCATTACCAGCTTTGTGCTCCATGTATTGGGGTATTTTTACTCAAACCTTTTTTTCCCTCTTAGGCTGCCAAAGCTCGGAATATGGGGGCCAAAGTTTACTGCCTGGGCATGAAAGACTATAAGAAACACCAGGTAATTCAGAACAGCTAACCAGGTGTTCAGCTAACCAGGTGCCACTCTTGAGCCCAGATAGGGAATGCTTTCAAAGGCAGCTGTCCCAGAGACCCCCAGATGATGGCCCTCTACCCACCCCAACTGTTTGGAGAACACATAGCCACCGCCAATGTATAGCAAATGTTGTGGAAACCTACACACCAGAGGTGTGGATGGACGAGCTTTCCACTCGCTAAGGGTGGGCTGCTGGCAGACACCAGGATGTGGCCCTTGGAGTCCAACACATCATAAGGCAAGAGCCTGTCTCCTGGGACAGGATCTGCTGTGTCCTCAAGCCCTGGCTGTGTGCCCACCATCTCCACTTCCCTTGTAGCTGTATGATATTGTAGAAAGAAAAGACCAAATGTATGGGATAGACGAATTCAAGTCCCTGGAAAAGCTTGTTTCCTCGGTGAGTGTGGGCTAACCGTGAGAGGGGAGATGGGGTGTCTTCTCCCTATGCCTCTGCCATCAGTCTCCCTGACCCTGCCACCCCACTGTCTGTTCCAGCTGGTGGAAAATTCCTGCATGGAAGTGACGGCTGGGGACACTTACTTTGTCTGTTCAGGAGGTAGGAGCCAGAGTCACATATCTATACAGAAGTGTGTGGTTCTATGTGTGTGTGTGACACATTTGGGTGGGGTGTGGGTGTTGTGACTGTGGGGTGTGTGTACATGGTGTGTTTCTGTTTGTGGTGTGACTGTGTGTGTGTGTCGTATGTGTGGTGTGAGTGGAGTGAGTGTGTATGGTGTGTGTGTGGTGCCTATGACTGTGGTGTCTGTGTGTGATGTGTGTGTGTGAGCTGATTGTATGGAAATCTGTCCAACACATGAGTGTGCAGATATATAAGTCAGTGTGCCATTGTATGATGCGTGCACGTTGGGAGTTGTGTGTGGATATGCATGTGTAATTACTTTTATCATCCAGCTTTATTGACATGTAATTGAAATATAGCTCTGGATAAATTTAAAGTATACCACATAATGGTATAGACTTGAATACATATATTGGAAAAAGGTGACCAAAATGAATTTAGTTTATAAAACTAAAACAAAAATTTCTTTTAAAAATTAAATATATACTTCAAAACCTTCAACAATGCTTAGCAAATGAAATCCAACAACACATAAAAAATATAATACATCAAAACTAATTAGGTATCAAGCCAGAAATGCAAGTCTGATTCTGTATGTGAAATACCAATGTAATTCACCACATCAGGAAGATGGAGAAGGAAAACATGATCATCTCAGTGGATGAAGAAAACAGTTGGACGCAGTTCAAGCCTGACAAACACATCCAACAAATACTCACAGCCAACGCTACACCAACCGGTTCAACGGGGTCGGCCTCTCCCTGAGATCTGGAACCTGACAAGGATGCCCTCTCTCCCCCCGGAAGGGTCCCTGCATCAGTGTGGGGAGGATCCTGTGCAGTTGCTTTTCTGATAGAAGCCCTCTCTCTCAGTTTTCCTGTCATTAGTCACTTGTCACCCAGTAGGAACCATGACTTCTGCCTCACTGTGTCCATGTCTTTTGTTTTATTGATCAGTAAATTCTTTTTCTTTCAAACTTTGATTATGGGTAATTTCAAACCTGCAGCAAAGTGGAAACAATTGTACAGTGGGCACCCCATCTCTACCACCTGGATTCGCACTTAATATCTGACTGTATTCTCTTTCATATTAATCTAGCTAGCTCTCTTTCTCTGTCTCACTGTCTTCATCAGTCAATCTGATTTTTTGATGCATTCCAAAATAAATTACCGTCATCAGGCTACCACACCACATATCTTGAATTTGGAAACAATTTTTGTTAAGATTTCTCTTTTTGAAATTCAGCAAACTTAAGTGTATCACTCGATGAGTTCTGACAGATGCACGCAATACCTGTGTAACCACAAACCCCATGGAGAGTCACAGCACTACATATGCCCCCAGAAAGTCCCCTCATCTCCCTTCCCAGACAATCCCTGGTCACAGCTGGTCCAGAGATTGGTCGGTGGTACTGCCAGGTCCTCTGTGGGGGCTTTCTGCTTCCAAAAGCCTATCAAAACATGTTAGCAGGCCAGCTTCAGTCCACAGCCCAAGAATCTGTTTACTTCAAAAGAGAATTTGTAAACTCCACCTTGATCTGAGGTGACCACAGGAAGATCTGAAGCAGGACGAATCAGCACTGCCAGGTCCGAGGCTGTGCTGGCATTTCTGAGGAATATTTCTCAAGTTACTTGACCTTGCGCAAATCAAGTATCTGGGATTGGCATTAGCCGGCCTAGGCCAGGAGGCAGGGGTGCAGGCTAAAGACCATGGACTAGCAGCAGGAAGATCTGCATTTATCCTGGCCAGCTCCAGGGGCCAGGCACTCTAGCTGACCTCTCTGGATCCCCTAGTATTTGTTTCAGTTGTCAGGAAGCACCAGTGGGGACCCAGAAGCCTGGGGAGCCCCTATGGCCCAGAACTGCCTATCAGTGTCTCCCACCTGGGCCTAAGAAAGTGCTTGGTGAATCTCTGTGGTGGGCGTGGGGGGTTGTGTGAGGCACATGAAGGGGCAGGAAGAGGGAGGGGCAGAGCACTCATTGCCAACTTCAGAACCACAGCTGAGACAGGATTTCACCTTCCATGGGGGATTCTCCTGTGTAGGGTCCTCACCTCCTCCTTGCCTCACCCAGGTCCTGGCCTTGCTCCTGGGGTCTCCAGCCTGCCATAGGCAGAGAGAGAGAGACACGGAGGAGGAGCAGACCCCCTAGTGTCAAAAAGCGCCACAGACACCCAGGCTTGTGTGCTCAGCTCAGACAAGGGTCAGGACTGTCTTCAGCCTGTGTTGTCTGGGCTCCTCTTTCATTTATGGTGGAGAGCACTGCCTGTACCTCTTAGGAAAGACTGTGGTACTTCAGGGCCTGGGTTCGCCCCTATGGAGGGTAGGAGACTGGGTGTCTTTTAATGTGCTCAACAGTTCAGAGAGGTTTGTAGTAGCAACCTGAGTGCTCAAAGCCCAGTCCAGCAGCCTCAGAGTGGACCCTCAGTGACACCAGGAGAGGATCTGGCACAGCAGGTACACAGATACTGGTTCAGACAGAGCTGCTTCCTCATAGGAGTCACTTGGGAGTTCAGTTTTGGATGACCTTCTGTAACTGTGAGATCAGAGGGAAGACAGCCCTCAGCCCCTCCTAACACAGACCTTTGGATGTTACCCTTGCAGAATCCTACGACGTGACATTTTTTACAACTGACCTAGATCAACAAAGAAAGGATGAAATCGTTTGCAGATATAAGTTGGGCTTCAGCAAAGTCTATGGTAAGTAACCCACTTGGTGCCTCCAAGTAAGAACTATCACACAACACACTGCATTCCCTTCATCCAACCAAGCTGTCAAAGCCCTTGCTGCCCACTCACTGTAGACACTGTAAGGATAGAGGCAAAGTGGACAAGTGGAGGGAGAGACCTGGATGGAAGCCTGGTAACCTCTCCCTTCATATGCAAAGCCGTGAAGTAATCAATCCCCCAGCACATCAAGACCTGTTTTGAAAAGATAAAGACAATGGATAATCCTTTAGCCAGGCTCATCAAGAAAAAAAGAGAGAGGACCGAAATTAAAAAAATAAGAAGTGAAAGAGGAGAAATCACAATTGATATCACAGAGATACAAAAAGTCATAAGGGAATATTACAACCAGTTATAGGCCAACAAATTGGACAACCAAGAAAGAATGGATAAATGTCTAGAAACATATAATCTTCCAAGATTGAATCAGGAAGAAATAGATAAGCTGCACAGACTGATTGCTAGTATTGAAATTGAATATGTAATCAACAAACCCCCAGCAAACAAAAGTCCAAGATGAGATGGCTTCACAGGGGAATTCTACACAGAAGAGCTAATATCTATCCTTCTCAAACTATTTGAAAATATTGAAGAGGAGGGAACACTCCCAAAATCACTCTATAAGGTCACCATTACCCTGATACCAAAAGTAAACGAGGTCACTACAGAAAAAGAAAATTACAGGCCAATATCTCTGATGAATATAGACGCAAAAAACCTCAACAAAATGTTAGCCAACTGAATTCAACAATATATAAAAAAGGATCAACACCATGATCAAGTGGGATTTATTTCAGGGATGCAAGAATGGTTCAATATCCACAAATCAATGAATATAATTCACCACACTAACAACAGCAACAACAAAAAAAGGATAAAAATCACATGACCATCTCAATAGACACAGAAAAAGCATTTGACAAAATTCAACATTCATTCATGATTTTTAAAAAAACTCTTATCAAAGGTGGTATAGAGGGAGCATATCTCAACTTAATAAAAGCCATTTATGACAAACCCACAGATGACACAACACTTGACAGTGAAAAGCTGAAAGCTTCTCTTTTAAAATCAGGAAAAAGACAAGGATGCCCACTATTATCACTCCTATTTAAGATATATTGGAAGTCCTAAGCGCAGCAATCAGACAAGAAAAAGAAATAAAAGACATCCAAATTGGAAGGAAAAAGTAAATCTGTCACTATTTGCAGATGACATGATACTATATTCAGAAAGCAATACAAAAAACTCCACCAAAGAAAACTATTAAAACTAATAAATGAATTCAATAAAGTTGCAGGATGCAAGATTAATATACAGAAATCTCTTGCATTTCTGTACAATAAAATATCAGAAAGTGAATTTAATAAAACAATCCCATTTACAATTGCATCAAAAAGAATAAAATACCTAGGAATAAACTTAACCTAGAAGGTGAAAGACCTATACTTGAAAACGATAAAACATTGATGAAGGAAAGTGAAGAAAATACAAATAAATTGAAAGAAAGGTCTTGTTCATGGATTGGAAGAATTGATATTGTTAAAATGTCCATACTACCGAAAGCAATCTACAAATTTAATGCAATTCCTAGGAAAAAAATCCCTGACATTTTTCACAGAAATAGAATAAGTAATCCTAAAATTTGTATGTAACTTCAAAAAAACTCTAATAGTCAATGCAATCTTGAGAAAAAGGAACAAAGCTAGAGGTATTGTGTTCCTTGTGTTCGGACAATACCACAAAGCTACAGTAATCAAAACAGCAGAGTAATGACACAAAAATTGACACATAGATCATCAGAAGAGTAGAGAGATCCCAGAAATAAACTCATGCACATGTGGTCAATTAATCTATGACAAAGAAGGCAAAAATATACAATAAAGTCAGTCTCTTCAACATGTGGTGCTGGGAAAATTGGACACCCTGCACATAAAAGAATGAGATTAGAACATTTCCTCACACCATATACCAAAAAATCTAAAATTGCATTAAAACAGTAGATACTGGAGAGGGTGTAGAGAAAAGAGAACCCTCTTACACTGTTGGTGGGAATGTAAATTGATACAGCCACTATAGAGAACAGTATGGAGGTTCCTTAAAAAACTAAAAATAGAACTACCATATGACCTAGCAATTCCACTCCTGGGCATATACCTGGAGAAAACCATAAGTCAAAAAATACATACACCCCAGGGCTTCCCTGGTGGCGCAATGGTTGAGAGTCCGCCTGCTGATGCAGGGGACGTGGGTTCATGCCCTAGTCCGGGAAGATCCCACGTGCCGCGGAGTGGCTGGGCCCGTGAGCCATGGCCGCTGAGCCTGCGCGTCCGGAGCCTGTGCTCTGCAACAGGAGAGGCCACAACAGTGAGAGGCCCGCGTACTGCAAAAAAAAACATGCACCCCAATGTTCATTGCAGCACTATTTACAATAGACAGGAGAAGGAAGCAACTTAAATGTCCATCAACAGAGGAATGGATAAAGATGTGGTACATATAAACAATGGAATATTACTCAGCCCTAAAAGGGAACAAAATTGTGCCATTTGCAGAAACGTGGATGACGTAGAGACTGTCATACAGAGTGAAGTAAGTCAGAAAGACAAAACCAAATATTGTATATTAACACATATATGTGGAATCTAGAATAATGGTATAGATGAACTTATTTGCGCAGCAGAAATAGAGACACAGATGTAGAGAACAAACGTATGGGTACCAAGGGGTGAAGGGGCAGGGTGGGATGGATTGGGAGATTGGGACTGACATATATACACTACTATGTATAAAACAGATAACTAATGAGAACTAACTGTATAGCACAGGGAATTTTACTCAGTGCTCTGTGGTGACCTAAATGGGAAGGAAATACAAAAAAGGGCAGATGTATGTATACAAATAGCTGATTCACTCTGCTATACAGCAGAAACTAACACAACATTGTAAAGCAACTATACTCCAATTAAAAAAATGCACTGAAGATGTAACTATAATACCTGAAATCATACAACTCCTAGAAGAAAACACAGGCAGAATAGTCTTTGACACAAATTGTAGCAATACCTTTTTGGACCTGTCGCCTAAGGCAAAGGAAACAAAATCAAAGATAAACAAATGGGACCAAATTATACTTATAACCTTTTGCACACCAAAAGAAACTATTGACAAAATGAAAAGAGAACCTACTGAATGGGAGGAAATATTTGCAAATGATATGACTTATGAGTCAATATCCAAAATATATAAATAGCTCAAACACTTCAGTATCAAAAAAAAAACCGGTTAAAACATGGGCAGAAGACCTGAATAGACATTTTTCCATAGAAGATATACAGATAGCCAACAGCTATATAAAAAGATGCTTAACATCACTAATCATGCAAGTCAAAACCACAATAAGATATCATCTCACACTTGTCGAAATGGCTCTGATCAAATGTTGGCCAGGATGTGGAGAAAAGGGAACCCCAGTATACTGGGGTATTGGTGGGAATGTATTGCACCAAAAATTGGTGCAGCCACTAGAGAAAACAGTATGGAGATTCCTCAAAAATGTAAAAATAGAATTACCATATGATCCAGCAATTCCACTACTGGATATATATCTGAAGAAAAAAAAACACTAATTTGAAAAGATACATGAACCCCAACATTCACAGCAGCATTATTTATAATAGACAAGATATGGAAGCAACATAAGTGTCCATCACAGATGAAGAGATAAAAAAGATGTGGAAAGAACGCAAGGTGGGCCTCAGGCTGGTGCACCGTCACGCCGGCCTCTGCCGCCGCAGGCCCGCCCCGCACTCCGCACCCCTCCCTCCCCCCGTTATTTTGCCAAATGGTGATTTTCTTATTCTGTCATTCCTTCTCCATTTATTAACTGGCTTTTTACTGGAAGAAAGAATGTTTCGTCCCTCCCTCCCTCCCTCCCTCCTTTCTTTCCTTCTTTCCCTCTTTCCTTCTTTCTTTCTTCCTTTCTTCCGTCCTTCCTTCCTTCCTTCCTTCCTTTCTTCCTTTCTTCCTTTCTTTCCTCCTTCCTTCCTTCCTTCCTACTTCTACGAATTCTTTCTCTCTACTTTTTCTCCCTTTTATTCTGAGCCGTGTGGATGAAAGGCTCTTGGTGCTCCAGCCAGGAGTCAGTGCTGTGCCTCTGAGGTGGGACAGCCAACTTCAGGACACTGGTCCACAAGAGACCTCCCAGCTCCACATAATATCAAACGGCGAAAATCTCCCAGAGATCTCCATCTCAACACCAGCACCCAGCTTCACTCAACGACCAGCAAGCTACAGTGCTGGACACCCTCTGCCAAACAACTAGCAAAACAGGAACACAGGGCTTCCCTGGTGGCACAGTGGTTGAGAGTCCTCCTGACAATGCAGGGGACACAGGTTCGGGCCCCAGTCCGGGAAGATACCACATGCCGCGGAGCGGCTGGGCCCGTGAGCCATGGCTGCTGAGCCTGTGCGTCCGGAGCCTGTGCTCCGCAGCGGGAGAGGCTACAATGGTGAGAGGCCCGCATACAGCAAAAAAACCAAAACAAAACAGGAACACAACCCCACCCATTAGCAGAGAGGCTGCCTAAAATCATTCAGGAATGTACAGTGGAGAATGGACAGCCTCTTCAATAAGTGATGCTGGGAATACTGGACGGGTACATGTCAAAGTATGAGATTAGATCACTCCCTAACACCATACACAAAAATAAGCTCAAAATGGATCAAAGACCTAAATGTGTGGCACATATATACAATGGAATATTATTCAGCCATAAAAAGAAACAAAATTGAGCTATTTTTAATGAGGTGGATAGACCTAGAGTCTGTCATACAGGTGAAGTAAGTCAGAAAAAGAAAGACAAATACCATATGCTAACACATATATATGGAATTTAAGAATAAAAAATGTCATGAAGAACCTAGGGGTAAGACAGGAATAAAGACACAGACCTACTGGAGAACGGACTTGAGGATATGGAGAGGGGGAAGGGTGAGCTGTGACAAAGCGAGAGAGAGGCATGGACATATATACACTACCAAATGTAAGGTAGATAGCTAGTGGGAAGCAGCCGCATAGCACAGGGATATCAGCTCAGTGTTTTGTGACCAACTGGAGGGGTGGGATAGGGAGGGTGGGAGGGAGGGAGATGCAAGAGGGAAGAGATATGGGAACACATGTATATGTATAACTGATTCACTTTGTTATAATGCAGAAACTAACACACCATTGTAAAGCAATTATACCCCAATAAAGATGTTTAGAAAATAAAATAAAGTAAAATAAAAACAAACCCAAAACATGTAGTCTAGGCTCACAAGGAGCTCAAAATCAAACAGAAGAGGCAATGTACATTTAAAAAAAAAAAAAAAAGATGTGGTATATATTACTCAGGAAATATTACTCAGCCATAAAAAAGAATGCAGTTCTATAATTTGCAACAACATGGATGGACTTACAGGGTATTTATGCTAAGTGAAATAAGTCAGACAGAGAAAGAAAATACTGTTGTGTTATCACTTACACATGGAATCTAAAAAATAAAATAAATGATTGAATATCACAAAACAGAAACAGACTCATAGATGTAGAGAACAAACCAGTGTTTGCCAGCAGGAAGAGGGAAGCAGGAAGGAGCAAGATCCAGGGGTAGGGGATTGAGAGGTACAAATTGCTATGTATAAAATAAATAAGCTACAGTTTATATTGTACAGCACAAGGAATAGAGCCAATATTTTGTAATAACTTTAAATGCAGTATAATCTATTAAAAATTTTAAATCACTATGCTATACCCCTGAAACTAGTATAATATTATATATAAAAAAAAAACTATACTTCAATTAAAAGAAAAAAAAAGAGGGCTTCCCTGGTGGCGCAGTGGTTGAGTGTCCGCCTGCCAATGCAGGGGACGTGGGTTCATGCCCCGGTCCGGGAAGATCCCACATGCCGCAGAGCGGCCGGGCCCGTGAGCCATGGCCGCTGAACCTGCGTGTCTGGAGCCTGTGCTCTGCAATGGAAGAGGCCAGAACAGTGAGAGGCCCGCGTACCGCAAAAAAAAAAAAAAAAGAAAAGAAAAAAAGAAAGCTCCTCTGCAGCCAACCATGCCTTCCTTGGCCCTCTGTATGCGAGGTGTCTGCCATCACCTCACTCTCCCTGCTCTGTGAATACTATGGAGATTACACCACATTTCCTTGTGATTTTTTCACACTAATCCCAATCACCCTAACCCTCAGGCACAAATCCTTCCCCCTAAATGTAACTGGTGATTAGTTTCTATATCAGTACCAATGAAGGGGAACACAGTTCAGAAGTTCGTAGCTAATCTGAGAACTGAGTTATAGCCAATAGGTCACGTGGAAGGGGACCATCTGTGTGGAACAGGCCTGACCTGTGGCCACTGTCAGGGTGTGAAAAGATTTAGGGCTCAGGAGAGGAGAAGGTTCCACAGCTACTAGCTACAGACTGTCTGAGCCTCCAGAGTGCCACCTCCCAGCTCCCACAAAGTTACAGGACAAGCACGAACACAGAAGCCCTGTTCCCCTCAGGCTTCCCTGTGTCCATAAATGTCACCACCACCCACCCAGGCGCTCTGCTCACTAACCAGCACATCGTCCTTGACTCCTCTTTGCTCTCATCCCACATCCAGTCCACCTGCAGGCCCTGCTATCTGTGTGTCCAAACTTACCCGAACCTGGCCAGCCATGCGACAGGCTCACTGCACTTAGAATAAAGCCCAAACCCCTTCTCAGGGCCCACGAGGCCCCGCCCCCGCTCCTCACTCACGTCTTTCCCACAACAAGCTCAGCTAATTATGCCTCAGGCCTTGGAACAGGCTCCCACAGCCCAGACCATCTTCCCCAGACTTTTCCCTGCCTTTCCCCTCATCTGGTTTCAACTCCAGGAACACCGCCGCAGTGAGAACTTATCTTTACGGGTAATTTTCAATAACATACAAAAGTAGCAAAACTTGTTAATGCCCTTGAAGCAGCCTTCCCCTACTTTCAGTAATTACCAATCCTGGCCAATCTGGTTTTGATGATACTCTCACCATTGATTATTGTGAAGCAAATCCCAGACATCCAATCATGTCCTGTATAAATATTTCACTTTTTCTTAAAGAGAAATTGAGTCTCTAAAAGACAGGGCAGGTCACCTGCTCCTAAGCAGCTGTCCCTTCTCCTCCCTTCTCTATCCCGTCCCTTGCTTTCTGATGTCACTGCACTTTTCACTCCGGCACTTATTTTGTTCATTGTTTCTTACTTTATTGTCTGTCTCCCTCTCCAGTCCCACAACTGTCAGGTCCTTGAGAGCAGGGCCTCTGCTTGCCTTGTTCCCATTAAATACCAGGGCCTTTTATAACAACTATAAATGGAGTACAACTTTTACAAAGTGTGAATCACGGTATTGTACACTTGTAATTTAGGGAATATTGTATATCAACTGTACTTAAATAAAGTTTAAAACACCAAAATACCAGAGCTCTGCACAGCACTTGACACATGGTACATGTCAGAAGAAGGCAGAGAAGAGAAGCTGTTTCTGCCAAAGTGGCAGGTCTGCTTCCAAGGCAGGCAGAAGGAGAGGGGTGGATGGGTGGACAAGTCCACTGACATTCTTCTCACGTGGTTTTCTTTTAGATAAAACACCCACCTTTTTGAATCAAGAAAAATTTATTTGCCCAGGACATACATTTGACAAGGCTGGACAGTAAGTACTACGCTTGGGGGCCATTTGAGCCAAGAATATCAGAAGCCACCACTGCTGGGGCAGCACATGTCTGTCTCTGGGAGGGCTCAGGGCATCCTCCGCACCTGCCCTGGTTGACAATCCCCCGAGGTGCTCAGGGATCCGCGGTGGCCCAGGCTCTGCTGAGGAGGGCAGGATGTGGGAGATGGTGTGCCCCAGGGCTGGTACCTTTGCTCCAGGCAGCTTTTCCGAGTGAAGCCAACATACCGTGTACAGAGGAGTCGGGATGGTGCCACCATACAGCCATCCCTGGTCACTTCGCTCCTGGTCTTGAGGGCATCTGACCCCATGCAGGGCTCCTCACTGCCTGGTCAGCCCTCATTGAAGAGTTCAATCTCATGGTGCTTGGGGATGAACGTCCTCTACCCCTGCTGTCTGCTCTCTGGTAGCCCTGAATGGCTGATGTTCAAAGTCATTTCCATGAGGAGAGCTGTGTGCTATGGACTGAGTCAAGCGCAAGAACTGTGTCTATTCAATCTGGTGGTTACCCTCTAACTTTCTGTGCTTTAGGGAGGTCTTAATTGATTACAGCCTGAACAATGGTGTCACCTTCACAGGCGAAGACATGAAAATTGCCAGCAAGGACTGTGTGAATGAGAAGGTAAGCCTGAGCCTCCCTCAGTGGATGGAGGCAGAGACATCCTGGGGAGATGAGGTGAGGGGAGCAAAGTCCCTGGGGAAGGCAGAGCACGTAGCTTATGAGACAGGCATCTCGGGCAGCACCTCACAGCCAGACAGGTGCCCTTAGCCCTTCATCAGGTTGGTAAAATTCATTGCAAATTCTTCTACAAGAGCACCGAGGTTTCAGGCAGCTGTCCAGGTCTTGCAGAATCTCTGCTCTCTCTGTGAACCAAGTGTCACTGAAGGCACTTGAAAGGGACCAATTCGAGCTCTAAGCAGACTCCAGAAACAATGCTGAGGCTCTGCCCACCCTGGACCCAGCTTGCCTCCTCCTCTGGCCTCGGCCTTGTGGTGGGGAGCTCAAGGCTCCATCCTGGATTCCAGCCGGAGTGAGCGGGAGAGGCTGCGGCACTGTGTACCAGGGGACAGGGTCCAGGGCCTCTGAGACAACTGGGCCCTCCAAATCGGGGTCCCCGGCACAGGGGTCTGGAGAGTGGGAGCAGCTGTGGCCATGAATAGTCAGGGTGTGTTTGCACTGCGATGGTATAGCAGCGGGCAGGGCTCTGGACCCCTCTCATAACCGACACAACCCTGGCCTCCCACGCCTGTTTGGGGAACACCGACTGTCACTTAGCAGATGTCATCAACCTCCCTGCGGCCACTCCTCCTTTCTCGTGCACCTCAGTTGCCCCTCTCCACTAACTGGCTCTGACCTGTGCAGGGGGACTCTCCCCTCTGTTGCTGGGAAGCTGGCAGGGCCGGTGGGAAGGGCGGGGCTCAGCTCAGGGAGAGGAAGCTGCGAACAAAGTGCTGCTCCCAGGGGCCCTCTTTTCCCAGCTCCACAGCATCCGGGCCCCTTAGCCTGGGGCAGCCCGCCATGGGGGACAGAGCACATTAGCCTGGAGTGAGGTTTCCCTGGGAGAAGGAACGCGTGTGCCTAATGCCACCGCCCATGTGTCCAGTCCCAGCTGGTGAGGGTTCCCGCAGCGTGACGATCCCCTGTGTGTCTGTCTCCGCTTGTCCCTGCACAACCACCTCCGGACCCGAGATTAACCTCCACGTTTCCCAGCAGCAGTCCTGCCACGGAACGGCCCCCGTCCACAGGCACATTGAGAACTCGGGAGCCGCCCGTGACTCCGGGCCCAGCACAGGGTCACCCTCAGCCCCACTCGGCCTCTCCTTTCAGCCTCGCTGTTTCCTGGGCACAGGTTCCCTCTGCCCCCTTCCCCCCCCTGCTTCTCTCAAGCAGAGGCTTGATGTAGGGAAGGGCTAGGCAGCGCGGGTCCACAGATGCAGCACACATGCCCTTATTATGCACAACAAGAGGAGAACAGAGCCCGTTCCTTAATCCCCCATGTGGACCTGGCCTGTGCATGGGCTTTCTACAGCCGCTCTCTAACGCTCTCAAGTGCCCGCTCACTTCCTCACTCCAGATGTGCAGACGGAGCCTCCGAGAGTAGGAGTAGCTTGGCCCGAGGTTGCAGAGCAGGGAAGTAGGGGAGGGAGGCTATGGGGAGGTGAGCAGGGTGTCCTGCCTCTGCTCTTGCACCCACACCTCTCTGGGGCCACAAAGCCCCTCCCTCACTTCCTGAGGGACCAGCCCCATGCCTGCCCCATGATCCTGCCTGTGGCCGGGTTCCATCAGCTCTGGGGTCCTCACACTAGCAAACAAGGCACAGACTCTGTCTTCCCATCCCGGGCATAGACACAGCCGGCTTCTAGGGGGCCACCTGCTTCATGCATTCACCTTCACAGGGAGGCGGCCTATGGAGTGTCCCAGCCCCTGGGTCAAAAGGACCCCAGGCCTCCTGAGACCAGGGCTGCCCCACAGCAGTCAGACTTCTGAAGGACTCAGGTAGACCAAGGCCCCAGGAATCTCCGCTGTTGGGGGACAAAGAGGGGTCTGCAAGGGCACTGATGGCCCAAAGGGAGAAGGATGCTGGCCAGGAGGATACTAACCCTGGGGGCAGCTGTGCCTTTGAAAACAGCATGGATCCCTGTCCATCTCTGGTGCTTTCCGTCATTCCTTCATCAGTCATCACTAAGCCACCAGGATGTGCAGGGCCCCATGCTGGGCACAGATGGGCAGAAATGAAGCAGCCGCCACCCTAGCCCACAGGCGCTCACCATGTCTGGTCTGGTATTGGTAGCTGGGGGGCATTGAGGATAAATGTCACCTTCAGAGGGTGTGGCAGGTGTGGTGATAATGATAAAGGACAGAGACTGGCCCTGGGTGGGAGGGAAGGCAGAGGCGCTGGCCAGCTGGGTTTGCAAGGACACAGGCCAGAGGTGGGTGAAGAGGAGGAACAAGCAGAGCTGAGAAAGGACAAGCAAGGCAGCATAGAAGCCAGCAGGTCAGATTTCTGCAAAGGGCGAGAAGTGAGGAGAGAAAGCCGGGTGGGGGAGAGGGAGGTGGACTGTCATCCCTGAGGGCTGGGAGGCAGGGAGGGCTGCAGGGGGAGGGAGGGCAGGGGAGAGGAGGAGGGGTGTGGGGAGTGTTCTCTTGTCTTCATATGATGTCAGGGCTGCGGCTGAAAACTCTACCAGGGACCAGGGGCCTTAGTCTGCCTGTCTCCCCCTTGACCCTCCACGGAGGTACCGATTCCCCTTTGATGACTGAGGAGCCTGAGGCTCAGGGAGGCACCTAGGTTGACACCCCAAAGCCCATGTTTGATCCCTTACTGCTGACGAGCAGGGTCCTCTCCTGTCTGCATAGTTGAGCCAGCACCTTCCATGCCCCTTCCAGCCAGTGTTTATGTCTCTTTAACATCCTAGATCGTCAAGGAGCCACCACCAGCCCAGAAACCAGAAAAAGTAAGTGGTGTGTTTCATTGTGATGTTGTCACCATACTTGATGCACACACTGACCTGCAGAGAGAGGCCCTCTGACATGTATGGGGAGATGCCCTCCTCCACCCCTCCAGCTCCCACCTACCTGGGCAGAGAGAGGTGGCAGAAAGTAGAGGGTGACAGAGGGCAGGGAGGGACCCCAGAGAGGACCTGAGACTCACAAAATGTCACCCGGACAACACGGTTCACCACCTCTGAAGACAGCCTCAACCAGGGCCTTTATCACTGAATCAGAAAGATGGGGTAGCCTATTTCAGGAACAGCTATGATCCCTCCTGATATAAATGGGCTTTTTCTCAATTCCCAAAAGACTCTTTGTAGACTGATCCTTCCCAAGACTGGTGCAAGCATTTGGAGAAGGATCCTCAGGTTTCAGGGACCTGGTCCCCTCCCGAGGCTCTGATGTATGCTGGGCTCCATTTCCTTGGTCTTCGTCCCTGGCTCATGTCAGGGTGAGGGTCGTGACAGGGTTGGCCTTTAGGGCCTGGGGAGCTGAGGAGGGAGGAGGGACTCTTACTGGGCATTGAGCTTTGAGGGAGGCACAGCTCAGGTGAGCACAGGGACCAAGGATCAGGTGAGGAGGCTGGCGCTGACCCAGGGTAGGGGCCCAACCCAGGGCCCATAAGAAGTAGTTAGAGTAGGGGTGCCACGTCGAGGCAGGAGGACCTGGGCCTGAGATCTGGTGGGAAACAGGGTCACTGCCCAGGCTGATGTCTACACTGGCTGCAGTGTGGCCTGGGAAGGCTGGATCTGCCAGAGTCGGGTGAATACAGCCCTGTCACTTGCTAATGCCCACACCCCTGCCAGCTTCCGTCCCATGGCAGAGCCTCACACCCAGCTTTTCCTACAAGAGTGGTTGCCAGGAACCAAGGGGACAGGATAGAGTTTGTTGATGTTTGGAGAAGAGCCATCTTTGCAAACCAAAAGGAGTTGGTGTGTTTTTCACATGGAGGCCACTCTCTTACGTGCCGGGCACTGCCCATTTGTCCTTGATTCTCCAACAAACATTGGCTGACTGGCCAGTACTTGACAGGAGCCCAGGCAACAGATGTCATGTGTCTGCACCCAGGAGCTGCCAGACAAGAAAGCCTGCAATTTTTTTCTCTTTCTAGAAGCCATGCCCTGTACAGACCAGGGTGATTGTCTCCTGCTGTGGGTGCCAAGAAGACAGGATAAAACAGATGGAGGTGACAAGCACCCTTAAGAAGGGAGGGATGAGCCCCTCAAGGCTGGAGGTTTGGAGGAGGGGGAGCCAGGTCAATGCACACAGACTTGGGCCTAAAACACCTGGCTTGGATGGAGATGAGCTCTATGGGCTCTGGTCTCCCACCTCTCGGTGACAGAGAACAACCAGAGACCCTCCCGACCCTATGGCTCAGGGGAGGACAAAGAGCTGAAGGCTCAGGTGCCCCCTGCCTCCAGGCAGTCCCAGCACCAGGGACCTCGCTTTGGGATGGGCCCAGGATTCTGGATGTTGGGGGCTGACTCACAGCCAGCCAATTCCTGATTCTCACAGAGATTGTCATCAGCTCTGGCAATCTCCTGGGTTTCACTGGCCAGTAACTGCATGACTGAAAACATATAATGACAAACAGACACACACCAGTCAGGGGAAAAAAAATGAAAAAGAAAAGAAACTTCTGAGCCAAGATCTTACCAGCATTAAACTACCCGGGAGTGCCTATGACTCCTGTCTACTCAGTGAGGGAGGGAGAGAGCTCACTGCATTGTCCTTGAGGCCCCTGAGATGGGGTGACAAGGGCCACATGGAGGAGGGGGAGTCACTTCCCTCCCCCAAGTGACTGAGACCCCAGCTGGCAGGGGGCTGAGAGATGACAGGGACGAAGAGGGTCCCAGGTGGCGGGTCTGAGGAAGGAAGACCCCACCATCTCTGGGTTCAGCTTTGCCCTCCTCCCCCTGGTCCTGCCTCTGTCGCTGTGGGATCCATTGGTCCTCCTGGGAGCTTCAAATGGCAGCCGGAGGGCAGGCCCCACATCTCCCCTGAGAGTCAGTGTGAGGGCACAGACAAGCCAGAGCTCACCTTCCAGAGAGGGAGGAAGCACCTGCCAGGGGCTCATTCCTGCCTCAGGCCCGGCCCCACCTTCCGCCCACACCACATCCATGTTTTCACCGGTTCTTTGGTTTCCGCATCTCTCTCTTTCCCCCGTTTCAGGACCCTTCCCCCTGAGCAGGGACTGGGACTTTTCCCTGCCTTCTCCCTCTGAGCCCCCCAAAAGCAGGCCCTCTTCCCTCTTCTTCAAGCTCCTGCCCAGTCTCCATGCCCCCCTCACCTTTCTCCTTGAGGACCTCTCCTTGGCTACTGCATGTCTCCTCCAAACTTTGACACTTTTTTCAAAAGTAGCCCCGACTTCTCCTCCTACACCAAAAGTACCGATTTGTTCCAGAACCCAAAACAATCTGTAACCGACAGTGACGAGCTCCCAAAAAACACAGAAGGCTTTTAAGCCCACTGCCCCAGGTGATGGCTGCAGTGCTGTCTCAGCCAGTTTGTGGGGAGGGGACACCACCCATCTGGACGCAGCGTCTGTGCCTGTATCTTCCTCACAACCACATCTGCTTTTCAGGAAAAACTGGATACTTTTTATGACTTTGTCCAGCACTGCAGCCAGCTGCCATTGATGTGGTGTCCGCCCAGGGACATGGTAAGCAGGGCACAGGGATGCTCCCCGTGGGCTGGGGTCTTGCTTGCTTGCCCTTGACAGTTGCCTCCGGCACTGTGGGTCAGAGAGCCCTCTCCGGGCATCTGCCGAGAGGAACGTCCAAGGCGTGGAGACCTGGAGCTCATGAGCCTCCAGACGATTCTCAACATGGTGCCCGTGCATTTCCCCTGCGTCCTCGTCTCAAGGATGTCAGGACCTTTCTTCTCCAGAGCAATGCCCAGCAATTCCAATCTTAAGCAAAAAGGGCTGGAGAGGCCTATTGGACTCCTGTCCATCGTCCCTCCCCACTGCCTACCTGACCCTGTGGGACTGCTGGCTGCACCCCATCCATGAGACCCTCCTGGGCTGCTCACTCAGCTGCAGGAGTGGCGGAGGACATGGTGACACCCCCTCCCCAATGTTGTCTGGTCAACACTGACTGGTTTTACCAGGTAGTAAAGATGCCCTCCTTGTGTCAGTGCCTGTGACAGTGGGGAGAAGCCCAATTTCTCCACTTGTCATCCTTGTTATTTAATAATAATAATGATAGATAATTTTATTGTGTCCTTTCTGTGGGTCAGTTGCTCAAGAACTTTACATGTTTTCACTGCTTTAATCCTCCCAGTGAATGTACAGGTAGATACTACTGTACTGGTAGATCCCAGCTCTATGGAGGCAGGTGTGACCCACAGAGAGGCTGAGTGACTTGTCCCAGCTCAAAAAGGATGGGAGAAGCAGAGCGGGACTTTAATTCTGAGCCTGGCTCCACCCTTCTCACTGCTCTGCCCCCCATTCGGGTCAGCACTCATGGTCTCATGATGGTTACCCCCAAACCATCAGAGACCTGTCCTTCTCAGGCCTCCAGATCCGAGGAGGGCCTTGCTCCTGGTTCTCTTGGGAAGCACCTGCCTGGGCATCATATTCCTGGGTGTCCCCATTATCAGACCTTTTGTACAGACTGGGCCAGGGGCCTGGAGGATGTTGCATTCCCAAGATCTGTAGTGAGGTCTGTACTGACCACATTCACTGAATCAGGAAAACACTGGCTCTAGGTGGATGGGCAGGTGGGCGTTTGGAAACTCTAGACAGGCCTGAAAGCCTCTGGACACTGCTGGTGACACACCTGAGGCATGCTCACACCCAGCAGAGACACCGTCTGGTGACAGTGGTGTCGGGGCTCCTTCTGCAGCTGGGCTCCCGGCTCTGGGTCTGAATCGAGCTCTGAGTCCCAGCCTTGCTTGCACAGAAGCCCCATTCTCCACCTGTCTCTAGACAGCTCTCTAGACACTTGAAAGTCATGAATATCTCAGTGAGTGCCTGTTTGGCCAGATCAGAATCTGTGAGAGAGTGACAGTTAAGCCGAGAAATAACTGATAAAAATAAATCCAGAGAGGTCCTTCCAAACGGAGGAAACAGCCAGTGCGTATGGCCTGGGGCTGTAGGGCTTGGTGAATTGAAAGGCTCGAAATCAAGTACTGTCCTCATCAACCCAATGGTCAAGATGTTCACAAGATACCCAGTGTCACCACATAGGGTGTGGGGGACAGAGGCACACCAGTCCTGCAGGTCAGAGTGTTGCAAGGGCACCAAATCCAGCTGTTCCACTGCATGTGGTCCACACACACTGAGCCCTCTGATAATGAATGAATGAATGGGCACTTCTAGTTACACGAGCTCCTGTGTAGAGGCTTTAGGTCATGTCTGTGATACAAGGAGGCATTTTGGATCTGACAATATAGGGCACAGAAATCTGCTTTGCGGGACACTGTGCAGGGATGGGGAAAGGTCCCTTTGGCATTTTCAGGAGTGACTGTAGGAAAGTACTGACTTCAACCTGTTACTAAATCTGCCAAGTTAGTCTAGTTTCTGAAACGCTCTATGCCTTACCTTTTTTTTTTGACAAAAACAGGGATAAAATAATAAAATGCCACTGAACAAATAATGCAGTTATGAAGAATGCTAGGTCAATTTTTGCTGAGGCTAAGAAAGTGTCCAGGTGAGTCCGAATAACCCAAAGTCCAGAGGTCCTGGAGTCCCATTGACAGATCCAGTCCAGGGCTGCCCAGAGATGCTGTCAGCTGGTCAGTGTGCTCACCACCTCCCTGTGGTGCTGCAGACAGATTATGGTGTCCCAAAGGGTCTGCATCAATCTCTACCCAAACCAAGGGGTCTGTATGTGCTGCTGCCTCCAGAGCCCATCACCCATCTGAGGGTGCCGTCACCTGCCCTTGCACTGCGGACTCAACCCCAGCCTGAGGGTTGTAGTGAGAACCCATCCCTTCGGCACACACTCACCAAGAGAGCCTGGGCAATGCTGGGGCTACAGTGGCAATACGCCCTTGTCCTTGCTAACCAGGCTCCCAGTGCAGAGGGGAGCAGGCAAGTTCAACACCAGAGCAAAGGGAGTCCAGAGTCAGAACAACGGGGCTCCATAGGGAAGGAAGGGCAGATGTCCAATATCTGAACAGACTCTAGAATTAGGAGCGCCGGCTGGAGGCCGGCACCTAGGGAGAGGAAGGGCATCAACAAAGGCGCACCCTGGGGATCCTGACAGGTACTGAACCTAATCCCCTTGAGCCAAGGAAACCACAGCCTTCTGCTCCCAATTCCAATGGCTTCTCAGTGACCTTCTCTCTCTACTCTTCTTCACACAGGGGAGGTGCATCAACTTCACCTTAATGAATCCCCACTGCACACAAATGTTCCGCGGCCCAAAGATCTGCCTTCAACCCAGCCAGGAGTGCTTCCCCCTCAGTAGCTGCTGTTCACATGGTCAACATCTCCCACCCATATGCTCTCAGTCACTCACCAGGATGCTGCCGCTGATCCCTCGTACTGCCCGGAAGCTCTGCAGAAGTACTTTGTCACTCCCACCCCCGTAGCCCAACATCTAAAGCACCAAAAACACAAAATTGTTAAGAGCCCCTTTTGTACTGAATTGGACACATATATTGTGTTTGGGTTTCCAGTCAAAAGGTGTTGGGATTTGTTGTCGATTAGCAAGAGAGTTTGTTACGTGGTGAGCACTGCTCCACTGTATGAGATGCAGCTATACTGCTCCTGCCAGGACAAAGCACCCTGGTGTCCTGTGGATGTAGACATGATGAGTCTCATTCCCCACAGACAGGTCTTCATCTGTCACCATGGGTTGAGATACGTGGGGTTTTAGCCAAAATATGCTCTTTCCAAAAAGCCCAAAATATCTTTGATGTATGAATATAGTCTGGTGTCCATTACTCACTTGCTGTTACTTAATCTTCTGGGCAAGTTACTTAATCTCCCTGTGCTTCAAATTCTCACTGAAAAGATGGATAATGGTGTCTCCTCTACAGGGTGCCTTGAGGGTGATAGTAACTGCTACAGTATGCTCAGAACAGGGCCAGGTCACTTGTAAAGACTCAGGGGCCCAGTAGTTAATGTCTTCCTCCTCTGCCCCAGGGAGGGAGAGGATGATGAGCTCAGAGACATCAAGAAATGTGCAGTGAGGACCAAGGTGTTAGAAGAAACCATGACTGGGCCTTTCAGCTCTGGATACCAGGACATGGGGTTGCCACACTTGAGAATTCTCTGTAAACTGCTGACCACATGTAGGTTAACATCCAAGGCCACCACCCATGTAATCTCCAAGGCACTGTCAACAAAAGGTCCTCAAACCTACTACCTCCTTCAGAAATGTAAGTTCCCTTCTTGTACCTTAATATTTCTCATAATATTAAGGTAACTGCAGGGTCCCAATTTCCCATCAGCTCTTCTGATGACACAGACACACCTCCCAATTTTTCAGATCCCTCCTAAAGAATACTTTGAAGACATGATCAGGTTTCCTTCCACAGTTACATGCTAGAGGACTATCAACAGGCAAGAATTCACTGTGAAAATCACAGAATATATATGTGAAGATGAAGCAACACCATGGAACACAGAGTCCAAGAAGGGAAGAAGAGACTGCTTACTCAAAGACCAGTGCGCATACCAATGCAGCAAATCAGGGACCATGAAGAATCAAGGAAACATGAGATGATGAAAAGAAATGAATAGACTCTCTGAAGAAAAAGAGATCTATGGACTCTTGTAGAGAGAATTTAAAATAATCCTCTTAAAATAGTTTAGTGAAATTCAAGGAGCACACATAAACACACAACTTTATGAAATTCAGGAAAAAAATGTATCAACAAAATGAGATGTTCAGCAAAGTAATAGAAACCATCAAAAGAACAACTGGAAACTAGAGCTGAGGAATACAATGACTGTACTGAAGAATATAATAAAGAGATTCAACAACAAACTCAAGCAAGCAGAAGAAAGAATCAGTGAACTAAAAGACAGGTCATTTGAAGTTATCCTGCCACAGGAGTGAAAAGAAAAATTAATTTAAGACTGAAGAAACACTATGGGACATTACAAACAGAAACAATTGTGAATTATGGGAGTCCCATTGAGAAGAGGAAGAGAAAAAGACAGTATGTTTGAAACAAAAGAGTTGAACACTTACCAAACATGGAATGAGAGATGTACATCCAAATTCATGAAGCGCAAAGAATCCCAAATAAGTTGACTCTGCAATGGCTATGGGAAATCACATTGTAAGTAAATTGTCTATGGTCAAAGACACAGGGGATTTTGAAAGCAACAAGAGAAAATGAGTCACCACATGTAAGTCACCACCATAAGAATTTAGAGGGACTTCCCAATACAAACTTTGTAGTCCAGGAGAGAGAGGGGTGATGTATTCAAATATAGAAAGAAAAAAAAATCCTGTCAAAGAAGAATATTGTACCCAGCAAATCTGTTCTTCAGAAATGAAGAAAGAGATCGAAAATATATCAAAACAAACAAAACTGAAAGAGTTCAGCACCAGAAGACCTGCTGTACAAGATTTCCTGCAGGAATTTCATCAAGCAGAAATAAATGCATAATAATTAGCATTGTGAAAACATAAGAAGTTTGTAAAACTCACCGCTAATGACACATATTGTCAAAATCAGACCCTGTAATATTGTAATTTGGGTGTGTAATTCACTTAGAACACTAGTTAAGAGGTTAAAATGTATTAAACAACCATAACTACAATAATATCTTGCTACAAAACATAAAAATATATAAATGTTTATATTGATAACCTAACATGCGAAGGATGGAGAAATAAAGGGAAAATTTATGTATGCTATCAATGTTGTTATCAGTTTAGAATAGGATGTTGTAAATATACTTTAGGTATGGTTCATAATAACCACAAAGATAAAACCTCTGGTAGATACAAAAAAGATGATAAAAGAGGAATCTAAGCATACCTGCTACAAAAAGTCATCAATTAACAAAAGACAGCAAGATAAGAAACTAGGAAAAATGGACCTATAAAACACTTGAAAAAATAAAATGGCAATTATAAGTATTTACATATCAATAATTACTTTAAACGTAAAAAAATTAAATTCAATAGAAACACATAAAATAGCTGAATGGACCAAAAAAAAAAAAAGAAAAAAACAGCGGTCCAGAAATATGTTTCCCCACAAGAGAATTACTTTAGCCTTATAGACACCCAAAGACTGACAGTCATGGAATGGAAAAAGATACTCAAGCAAATGGTAACCAGAAGACAGCATCGATATCTATACTTACATCAGACGACATAGACTTTGAGCTAACAATGCTCCAGGGACAAAGAAGGTCATTATATAATGATAAAAAAAAAACAACAAAAAAACGACAATCCATCAAGAAAACATTGCAATTGCACATATATATATGCACTCAATATCAGAGCACCTAAGTATATAAAGCAATTATTAACAGAACAAAAGGCAAAAAAATAACACAATAATAGGTGAGGACTTTAATAACCACTCTAAACAATGGAAGGATCATCCAGATAGAGAATTGATAAGGAAGCAGCAGACTTGAACAAAATTATAGACCAAAAGAGGCCTAAAAGATATACACATTTCATTTCATACAATAGCAGCAGAATATACAATTTTCTCAAGCACCTATGGACCATTTTCTAGGATACGTCATATTTTAGGCCACAGGCAAGTCTTGATAAATTTAAGAAGACTGACATCATGCCATGCATTTTCTCCAACTACAATTGTATGAAAGTAGGAATGAATATTGTGAGGAAAGCTGGAAGATGCTAAATTACATGAAAATTAAACAACGCATGCCTGAGCAACCAGTGGACCAGAGAAGACTTTTTAAAAAACAAACAAGTATCTTGAAAAGGCAAACACAGTATGTAAACCAGATCATGCAGTATGCAACAAAAACATTTCGACGGAGGAAATTTATAGAAGTAAATGCATATTTTAAGGAAGAAAATATTTCAACCTAAGGAACTATTTATAAAAGCACAAAGTTAGTAGAAGGAAGAAAATAATAAAGATTGGAGCAGAAATAAATGAAATAGAAAACAATATTAAAGATTAACAAAATGAAGAGCTAGTTTTCTGGAGAACATAAACAAATTTGACAGTAGTTTAGTTAGACTAAGTGAGTAAAAGAAAGAGAAACCAAATTGGTAAAATTATAAATGAAGGAGAAGACATGAAAACTGATATTACCAAAATTAAAGTAATTATAAAACTCTACTATTTAACAACTACACATCAACAAATCGGACAATATTGAAGAAAAGGGGAAAGTCCTAGAAAGTACAACCCACCAAGACTAAATCCTGAAGAAATAGAAAATCTTAACAGACCAATAATGAGTAAGGAGATTCAATTAGTAATCAAACCTCCCAACAAAGAAAAGCTCAGAACCAGATGGTTATACTAGTACATTCTACAAATGTTTATAGAAGAATGAACAACAATCTTTCTCAAAATTTTCTGCAAAAATTGAAGAGGAAGAAACACTACCAAAGACACTTTACAAGGCCAGCACTACCGTGAATCCAAAGGCAGAAAAGGACATTTAAGAAAGGAAAACTATAGACCAATATCCCTGGTAAATATAATGGAAAAAACCTCAACAAATTACTAGTGAACCATTTAAAGGATCATACACCATAATCAAGTGGGATTCTACCCTGGAATGCAAGGATGGTTCAACATACACAAAATAATACATGTGATAGATTAATACATTAAAGGATGTTCAACATCCTACTCATTAGGAAAATGCAAATCAAAGCCACAATGAGATATCACCTCACACCTTTTGGAATTTCTATCCAGGTGCACTAATGCATGGAGATGCTTGGAGGGATCCATGTCAAAAGCCCATGTCCTCACTGAAAGGGGTCTATAAAATGTACATTTAGCTTTTCCACCACTGCGGTGCAGGAAAGCCAAGTAGAAGGGATGACATACACAGGTTGATTGAACCAACAGACAGAACCTGTCACTGTGGCACTGAGTACAGCTCACCACATGAAGAGGCTGAGGGGACACATACATGCAACTCTGTTCCCCAAAAGTATCCTCTCTCCCCTCAACTGTCTTTGAGTAAACAATTTTTTGTGGCATGTGGCCAGTGGTGGTTCAGAGCCAGCTCATAGTGCCTTGTAATAGTAAACTATTAATAAATTATATAAACACAATAAATATCCCAAACTCACCACTTCCTAATTCTTTTACTAGTTTTCACTATTGAATATCTTGGTGCGGATGGTACCGCAACGGTTGGGTCTGTATGTGGGCTGTGGTGCCCTGCTTCTGTGCATTTCTGCCCAACTCCACACCTAATGACATCAAGTCAGCCATAATGGGAGCATCTATGGCATATGCTATAAATCGCGGCTTCATTTCTTGGTTCATTGTTTTTCTGGACTTAAGAATGTGAGGGGGATAAGTTAATTCAGTTTAAACTAAAAATTATGTCCTGTCTGAATTCTTTCCATTGTGATTAGTGCAAAAATTTGAAAGAATATTCTTCAACTGTTAAACTATTCTCTATTTTGAAAAAGACATCACCCAAAACACTGAGAAACAAGTGAAATTTAGACAGCTGTCTTCATTGTTTCATTTTCATGTTAACTTTACCGCAAATGAAAATACCATCTGACATTCCTGTTGTAACTACATGCTGAGAGCCAATTATTAAACATTTACCCGCACACCACCCATGAGACCCAAATGATTTGGAATTCTGGGCACTGGAATACCAGAGACACCCTCCTGGTGTTAGAAAGGGGGCAGGAAATCCTCCAAAGGGCAGGAAGAAAATTGTAAACGGGCCTCTCACTGTTGTGGCCTCTCCCATTGTGGAGCACAGGCTCCGGATGTGCAGGCTCAGCGGCCATGGCTCACAGGCCCAGCAGGTCCGTGGCATGTAGGATCTTCCCGGACCGGGGAACGAACCCGTGTCCCCTGCATCGGCAGGTGGACTCTCAACCACTGCGCCACCAGGGAAGCCCTAGAGAAGACATTTTTTAAAAACAAATATCTTGAAAAGGCAAACACAGTATGTAAACCAGATCACGCAGTATGCAACAAAAACATTTCGAAGGAGGAAATTTATAGAAGTAAATGCATATTTTAAGGAAGAAAATATTTCAACCTAAGGAACTATTTAAAAAAAGCACAGTTAGTAGAAGGAAGAAAATAATAAAGATTGGAGCAGAAATAAATGAAATAGAAAACAAAATGAAGAGTTACTTTTCTGGAGAATATAAACAAAATTGACAATAGTTTAGTTAGACTAAGTGAGTAATAGAAAGAGAAAACAAATTGATAAAAGTATAAATGAAGGAGAAGACATGAAAACTGATATTACCAAAATTAAAGTAATTATAAAACTCTACTATTTTTCAACTATACATCAACAAATCAGACAATATTGAAGAAACGGGGAAAGTCCTAGAAAGTACAACCTACCAAGACTAAATCCTGAAGAAATAGAAAATCTTAACAGACCAATAATGAGTAAGGAGATTCAATTAGTAATCAAAACATCCCAACAAAGAAAAGTTCAGAACCAGATGGTTATACTAGTACATTCTACAAATGTTTATAGAAGAATGAACAACAATCTTTCTCAAAATTTTCTGCAAAAATTGAAGAGGAAGAAACACTACCAAAGACACTTTACAAGGCCAGCACTACCCTAAATCCAAAGGCAGAAAAGGACATTTAAGAAAGGAAAACTATAGACCAATATCCCTGGTGAATATAATGGAAAAAACCTCAACAAATTACTAGTGAACCATTTAAAGGATCATACACCATAATCAAGTGGGATTCTACCCTGGAATGCAAGGATGGTTCAACATACACAAAATAATACATGTGACAGATCAATACATTAAAGGATGTTCAACATCCTACTCATTAGGAAAATGCAAATCAAAACCACAATGAGATATCACCTCACACCTTTTAGAATTCCTATCCAGGTGCACTGATGGCTGGAGATGCTTGGAGGGATCCATGTCAAAAGCCCATGTCCTCACTGAAAGGGGTCTATAAAATGTACATTGAGCTTTTCCACCACTACGGTGCAGGAAAGCCAAGTAGAAGGGATGACATACACAGGTTGATTGAACCAGCAGAACCTGTCACTGTGGCATTGAGTACAGCTCATCACATGAAACGGCTGAGGGACACATACATGCAACTCTGTCCCCCAAAAGTGTCCTCTCTCCCCTCAACTCTCTTTGAGTAAAGCGTTTTTTGTGGCATATGGCCAGCGGTGGTTCAGAGCCAGCTCATAGTTCCTTGTGAGATTTTCGGGAATTTTGTGAATAAGCTATTTTAACACAGCCATTATCAAAACCCACATTAAGTAAACTATTAATAAATTATATAAACACAATATATATCCCAAACTCACCAATTCCTAATTCTTTTACTAGTTTTCACTATTGAATATCTTGGTGCGGATGGTACCACAACTGTTGGGTCTGTATGTGGGCTGTGGTGCCCTGTTCCTGTGCATTTCTGCCCAACTCCACATCTAGTGACATCAAGTCAGCCATGATGGTGGTATCTATGGCATATGCTATAAATCGGGGCTTCATTTCTTTGTTGGATTGCAGGGAGAGGACTGGCGGCGTGAACACAGCCTGAAGAGGTTAGTACACCACGGCTAGCCGGGAGGGAGTACAGGAAAAGTCTGGAGCTGCCGAAAAGACAAGAGACTTCTTCCCTCTTTGTTTCCTGGTGCGCGAGGAGAGGGGATTAAGAGCGCTACTTAAAGGAGCTCCAGAGACGGGTGCGAGCCGTGGCTAACAGCACGGACCCCAGCGACAGGCATGAGACGCTAAGGCTGCTGCTGCTGCCACCAAGAAGCCTGTGTGCGAGCACAGGTCACTGTCCACACCGCC
>NW_020175660.1:1823787-1824149 GCF_003031525.2 Neophocaena asiaeorientalis asiaeorientalis | reverse complement strand
GGTCCTGTGATCCAGGGACAACTACCCCGGGAGAACGCACAGTGCGCCTCAGGCTGGTGCAACGTCATGCCAGCCTCTGCCACCGCAGGCTGCCCCGCACTCCGTGCCCCTCCCTCCCCCCGGCCTGAGTGAGCCAGACCCCCTGAATCAGCTGCTCCTTTAACCCTGTCCTGTCTGAGCAAACAACAGACGCCCTCAGGCAACCTACACGCTGCAGCAGGGCCAAATCCAAAGCTGAACCCCAGGCGCTGTGCGAACAAAGAAGAAAATGGAAATTTCTCCCAGCAGCCTCAGAAGCAGCGGATTAAATCTCCACAATCAACTTGATATACCCTGCGTCTGTGGAATACCTGAATAGACAA
>NW_020175660.1:1803736-1822778 GCF_003031525.2 Neophocaena asiaeorientalis asiaeorientalis | reverse complement strand
AAGCTACAGTGCTGGACACCCTATGCCAAACAACTAGCAAGACAGGAACACAGCCCCACCCATTAGCAGAGAGGCTGCCTAAAATCATAATAAGGCCTCAGACACCCCAAACCACATGACCAGACGTGCACCTGCCCACCAGAAAGACAAGATCCAGCCTCATCCACCAGAGCACAGGCTTTTTTCTTAATAATTATTTTTTATTTTAATAACTTTATATTATTTTATCTTACTTTATTTTACTTTATCCTCTTTCTTTCTTTCTACTTTTTCTCCCATTTATTCTGAGCCATGTGGATGAAAGGCTCTTGGTGCTCCAGCCTGGAGTCAGTGCTGTTCCTCTGAGGTGAGAGAGCCAACTTCAGGACACTGGTCCACAAGAGACCTCCCAGCTGCACATAATATCAAACAGTGAAAATCTCCCAGAGAGCTCCATCTCAACACCAACACCCAGCTTCACTCAATGACCAGCAAGCTACAGTGCTGGACACCCTATGCCAAACAACTAGCAAGACAGGAACACAGCCCCACCCATTAGCAGAGAGGCTGCCTAAAATCATAATAAGGCCTCAGACACCCCAAACCACATGACCAGACGTGCACCTGCCCACCAGAAAGACAAGATCCAGCCTCATCCACCAGAGCACAGGCACTAGTCCCCTCCACCAGGAAGCCTACACAACCCAATGAACCAAACTTAGCCACTGGGGAAAGACACCAAAAACAACGGGAACTAATAATCTGCAGCCTGCAAAAAGGACACCCCAAACACATAAGATAAGCAAAATGAGAAGACAGAAAAACACACAGCAGATGAAGGAGCAAGATGCTTTTGTACAGCAAAGGAAACCATAAACAAGACCAAAAGACAACCCTCAGAATGGAAGAAAATATTTGCAAATGAAGCAACTGACAAAGGATTAATCTCCAAAATTTACAAGTAGCTCATTCAGCTTAGTATCAAAAAAAAAAAAACAACTCAATCCAAAAATGGGCAGAAGAGCTACATAGACATTTCTCCAAAGAAGATATACAGATCGCCAGCAAACAAACACATGAAAAGATGCTCAACATCACTAATCATTAGAGAAATGCAAATCAAAACCACAATGAGGTACACACCTGTCAGAATGGCCATCATCAAAAAATCTACAAACAGGGACTTCTCTGGTGGCACAGTGGTTAAGAACCTGCCTGCCAATGCAGGGGACATGGGTTTGAGCCCTGATTAGGGAAGATCTCACATGCCACAGAGCCACTAAGCCCATGTGCCACAACTACTGAGCCTGTGCTCTAGAGTCCATGAGCCACAACTACTGAACCTGCATGCCACAACTACTGCAGCCCACATGACTAGAGGCTGTGCTCCGCAAGAAGGAGAAGTCACCACAATGAGAAGCCTGCACACCACAACAAAGAGTAGCCCCCGCTCACTGCAACTAGAGAAAGCCCACACACAGCAATGAAGACCGAATGCGGCCAAATAATTATTTATTTATTTATTTATTTATTTATTTTCAAAGTCTACAAATAATAAATGCTGGAGAGGGTGTGGAGAAAAGGGAACCCTCTTGCACTGTTGGTGGGAATGTAAATTGATACAGCTACTATGTAGAATAGTATGCAGGTTCCTTAAAAAACTAAAAATAGAACTACCATACAACCCAGCAATCTCACTACTGGGCATATGAGAAAACCATAATTCAAAAAGAGTCATGTACCACAATGTTCACTGCAGCACTATTTACAATAGCCAAGACATGGAAGCAACCTAAGTGTCCATCGACAGATGAATGTATAAAGAAGATGTGGCACATATATACAATGGAATATTACTCAGCCATAAAAAGAAACGCAATTGAGCTATTTGTAGTGAGGTGGATGGACGTAGAGTCTGTCATACAGAGTAAAGTAAGTCAGAAAGAACAAAACAAATACCATATGCTAACACATATATATGGAATCCAAAAAAAAAGGTTCTGATGTACCATGGGGCAGGACAGGAATAAAGATGCAGATGTAGAGAATGCACTTGAGGACCCAGGGAGGGGAAAGGGTAGGCTAGGACAAAGTGAGAGAGTGGCATGGACATATATACACTACCAAATGTAAAATAGATAGCTAGTGGGAAGCAGCCGCATAGCACAGGGAGATCAGCTCCGTGCTTTGTGACCACCTCGAGGGGTGGGATAGGGAGGGTGGGAGGAAGACGCAAGAGGGAGGGGATACGGGGATATATGTATACATATAGCTGATTCACTTTGTTATACAGCAGAAACTAACACATAATTGTAAAGCAATTATACGCCTATAAAGATGTTAAAAAAAAAAAACGGTTAGAAAATGGGCAGAAGACCTAAATAGACATTTTTCCATAGAAGACAGCCAACAGGCACATAAAAAGATGCTCAACTTCACTAATCCTGCAAGTCAAAAGCACAGTGAGATATCACGTCACACCTGTCAAACTATTATCAAATGTTGGCCAGGAGGTGGAGAAAAGGGAACCCTAGTACACTCTTGGTGAAAATGTCAATTGGTGCAGCCACTAGGGAAAACAGTGTGAAGATTCCTCAAAAATGTAAAAATAGAATTACCATAGGATGCAGCAACTTCACTATTGGATACATAACTGAAGAAAATAAAAACGCTAATCTGAAAAGATACACATACCCCAATGTTCACAGCAGCATTATTTATAGTAGACAAGATATGGAAGCAACCTGTGTCCATCAACAGATGAATAGATAAAAAAGATGTGGTATATATCTATATATACAAGGAAATATTACTCAATCATAAAGAAAATAAAATCGTACAATTTGCAACAAGGATGGACCTGGAGGATACTATGCTAAGTGAAATAAATCAGACAAAGAAAGAAAAATACTGTGCGTTATCGCTTACACGTGGAATCTGAAGAATAAAATAATGATTGAATATAACAAAACAGAAACAGACTCACAGATGTAGAGAACAAACCAGTATTTGCCAGTGGTAAGAGGGAAGCAGGGAGGAGCAAGATCCAGGGGTAGGAGATTGAGAGGTACAAATTGCTATGTATAAAATAAATAAGCTACAGTTTATATTGTACAGCACAAGGAATAGAGCCAATATTTTGTAATAACTTCAAGTGCAGTACAATCTATTAAAAATTTTGAATCACTATATTATACCCCTGAAACTAGTATAATATTGTAAAAATAAACTATACTTCAATAACAAAAAAAAAAACTCCTCTGCAGCCAACCATGCCTTTCTTGGCCCTCAGTATACGAGGTGCCTGCATCACCTCACTCTCTCTGCTCTGTGAACACTATGGAGATTACACCACATTTCCTCGTGATTTTTTTTCACACTAATCCCAATCATCCTACCCCTCAGGCACAAATCCTTCCCCCTAAACATAACTGGTGATTAGTTTCTATATTAGCACCAATGAAGGGGAACACAGTTCAGAAGTTCATAGCTAATCTGAGAATGAGTTATAGCCAAAAACTGGTCACCTGGAAGTGGACCATTTGTGCGCAACAGGCCTGACCTGTGGCCACTGTCAGGGTGTGAAAAGATTTAGGGCTCAGGAGAGGAGAAGGTTCCACAGCTACTAGTTACGGACTGAGCCTCCGGAGTGCCACCTCCCAGCTCCCATAAAGTTACAGGACAAGCACGAACACAGAAGCCCTGTTCCCCTCAGGCTTCCCTGTGTCCATAAATGTCACCACCACCCACCCAGGCGCTCTGCTCACTAACCAGCACATCGTCCTTGACTCCTCTTTGCTCTCATCCCACATCCAGTCCACCTGCAGGCCCTGCTATCTGTGTGTCCAAACTTACCCGAACCTGGCCAGCCATGCGACAGGCTCACTGCACTTAGAATAAAGCCCAAACCCCTTCTCAGGGCCCACGAGGCCCCGCCCCCTCTCCTCACTCACGTCTTTCCCACAACAAGCTCAGCTAGTTCCGCCTCAGGCCTCAGAACAGGTGCCTACAGCCCGGTCCCTCTTCCCCAGACCTTTCCCTGCCTTTCCCCTCGTCTGGTTTCACTCCGGCACTTATTTTCTTCATTGCTTGTTACTTTATTGTCTGTCTCCCTCTCCAGTCCCACAAATGTCAGGTCCTTGAGAGCAGGGCCTCTGCCTGCCTTGTTCCCACTAGACGCCAGAGCCCTGACAGTGCCTGGTGCACAGTAGGTGTCAGAAGAAGGCAGAGAAGAGAAGCTGCATCTGCCAAAGTGGTAGCTCTGCTTCCAAGGGCAGGCAGAAGGGGAGGGGCGGATGGGTGGACAAGTCCACTGACATTCTTCTCATGTGATTGCCTTTCAGCTAAACCACCTAACTCAGTGACTGGAGAAAAAATAATACGCCCAGGACATATTTTTCTTAAGGATGGACAGTAAGTGTTTACGTTAGGGGGCCATTTGGGCAGGTGTCGCTACCATGAGTACAGAATGTGGACTGCCCCCTTTACTGGGGCAGCACCTGTCTGTCTCTGGGAGGGCTCAGGGCATCCTCCGCACCTGCCCTGGTTGACAATCCCCCGAGGTGCTCAGGGATCCGCGGTGGCCCAGGCTCTGCTGAGGAGGGCAGGATGTGGGAGATGGTGTGCCCCAGGGCTGGTACCTTTGCTCCAGGCAGCTTTTCCGAGTGAAGCCAACATACCGTGTACATACAGAGGAATCGGGATGGTGCCACCATACAGCCATCCCTGGTCACTTCGCTCCTGGTCTTGAGGGCATCTGACCCCATGCAGGGCTCCTCACTGCCTGGTCAGCCCTCATTGCAGAGGTCAATCTCATGGTGCCTGGGGATGGGCTCCCCTTACCCTTGCTGCCTGCATTTGAGGAGCCCCAAATGCCTAAAGTGCAAAGCCATTACCGTGAGGAGAGCTACGGCTACAGATTGAGCCAAGTGCAGGAACTGTGTCTATCCTGTCTCTTGGGTCACCAAGAGATTACAGTTATCCCAGATAAGGAGACCACAGAGCCTAAGGAGCTCTCAGAGGAGGAGACCACAGTGCCCACGGTTGTCATCCAGAGCCTGGTTCCCAGTAATCCTCTCTGGTTCCCTGTGCTTATCTCGGCCCTGTTCCTGTTCCTGTTGCTGCCTGTCTGCATCTGCTGCTACAAGAGGGTGAGTGTCCAGCAGAGCCTGCACAGCCTGGTCCAGCCCTCACCAACCCCAAGTGACTGTGCACACACCTGCCCCATGATCCTGCCTGTGGCCAGGTTCCATCAGCTCCAAGGACCTCTCACCAGCAAACAAGGCACAGACTCTGTCCTCCCATCCTGAGCAAAGACACAGCCTGGGCTTCTAGGGGGCCGCCTGCTTCATGCTTTCACCTTCACAGGGAGGTGGCCTACGGGCTGTCCTAGCCCCTGGGGAAAAAGGACCCCAGACCTCCTGAGACCAGAGCTGTCTCACAGCAGTCAGGCTTCCAAAGGACTCAGGTGGACCAAGGTCCCAGGAGTCTCCTCTGTTGGGGGACGAAGAGGGGTCTGCAAGGGCACTGATGGTCCAAAGGGAGAAGGATGCTGGCCAGGAGGATGCTAACCTCGGGAGCAGCTGTGCCTTTGAAAACAGCATAGATCCCTGCCCATCTCTGGTACCTTCCATCATTCCTTCATCAGTCATCACTAAGTCACCAGGATGTGCGGGGCCCCGTGCTGGGCACAGAGGGGCAGAAATGAAGCAGCCACCACCCTTGCCCACAGGAGCTCACCATCTGATGTCTGGTCTGGTATTGGTTCCTGGGGAGCATTAAGGGTAAATGTCACCTTCAGAGGGTGTGGCAGGTGTCCTTACAATGAAAAGGACAGAGACTGGCCCTGGGTTGCAGGGGAGGAGGGGTGTGGGGAGTGTTCTCTTATCTTCATATGATGTCAGGGCTGCTGCTGAAAACTCCCAGGTGGGACCTCTACCAGGGACCAGGGGCCTTAGTCTGCCTGTCTCCCCGTTGACCCTACATTGAGGTATCGATTACCCTTTGAAAACTGAGGAACCCTGAGGCCCAGGGAGGTGGAACCTGTGCCCACAGACCACCAGGTTTCAGGGACCTGGTCGCCCTCCCCGGGCTCTGATGTATGCTGGGCTCCATTTCCTTGGTCTTCATCCCTGGCTCATGTCAGGATGAGGGTCTTGGCAGGGTTGGCCTTTAGGGACTGGGGGGCTGAGGAGGGTGGAGGGACTCTTACTGGGCATTGAGCTTTGAAGGAACCACAGCCCAGGTGAGCACAGGGACCAAGGGTCAGGTGAGGAGGCTGGGGCTGACCCGGGGTAGGGGCCCAACCCAGGGCCCATAAGAAGTAGTTAGAGCAGGGGTGCCATGTCCCCAGGCAGGGGACCTGGGCCTGAGATCTGGTGGGAAACAGAGTCACTGCCCGGGCTGATGTCTACACTGGCTGCAGTGTGGGCTGGGGAGGCTGGATCTGCCAGAGTCAGGTGAATACAGCTCTGTCACCTGCTAATGCCCACACCCCTGCCAGCCTCCGTCACATGGCACAGTCTCACGCCCAGCTTCTCCTGCAAGGGTGGCTGCCAGGAACCAAGAGGACAGGTTAGAGTTTGCTGATATTTAGAAAAGAGCCATCTTTGTAAACCAAAAGGAGTTGGTGTGTTTTTCACATGGAGGCCACTCTCTTACGTGCCGGGCGCTGCTCATTTGTCCTTGATTCTCCAACAAACATTTGCTGACTGGCCAGTACTTGACAGGAGCCCAGGCAACAGATGTCATTTGTCTGCACCCAGGCGCTGCCAGACAAGGACTCAGACAATTATTTTCTTTCTAGAAGCCATGCCCCGTGCAGGGATATACTGCAGTGATTATCCCTTTCTGTGGGTGCCAAGAAGACAGGGTAAGACTGCTGGAGGTGAGAAGTGCCCTTAGGAAGGGAGACAGAATGCCCTCCAAGCTGGGGGGGAGGGGTGGGAGGAAGCCTGCAGGCCTCCTGCAGCAGAGGCCTGGACTTCAAAATCCTGGCTGGGTGGAGATGAGTTTATGGGTGCTAGACTTTGACCATGTGGGTCCCAGCACCAGGGTCTCCCCCTTGGAACAGGCCCAGGATTCTTGATATTGGGGGCTGGCTCACAGCCGGCCAGTCGCTAGTTCTCACAGAGGTTGTCATCAGCTTCAGAAGTGGCCTGGATTTCACTGGCCAGTGACTGGATGAGTGAAAACAAACCAAATTACAAATAACCTCATGCAGGTCAGTAACAAATATTTCTGAGCCAAGATCTTACCAGCATTAAACTACCCGGGAGTGCCTATGACTCCTGTCTACTCAGTGAGGGAGGGAGAGAGCTCACTGCATTGTCCTTGAGGCCCCTGAGATGGGGTGACAAGGGCCACATGGAGGAGGGGGAGTCACTTCCCTCCCCCAAGTGACTGAGACCCCAGCTGGCAGGGGGCTGAGAGATGACAGGGACGAAGAGGGTCCCAGGTGGCGGGTCTGAGGAAGGAAGACCCCACCATCTCTGGGTTCAGCTTTGCCCTCCTCCCCCTGGTCCTGCCTCTGTCGCTGTGGGATCCATTGGTCCTCCTGGGAGCTTCAAATGGCAGCCGGAGGGCGGGCCCCGCATCTCTCCTGAGAGTCAGTGTGTGGGCACGGACAAGCCAGAGTTCACCTTCCAGAGAGGGAGGAAGCACCTGCCAGGGGCTCGTTCCTGCCTCAGGCCCGGCCCCACCTTCTGCCCACACCACATCCACGTTTTCACCGGTTCTTTGGTTTCCGCATCTCTCTCTTTCCCCCGTTTCAGGACCCTTCCCCCTGAGCAGGGACTGGGACTTTTCCCTGCCTTCTCCCTCTGAGCCCCCCAAAAGCAGGCCCTCTTCCCTCTTCTTCAAGCTCCTGCCCAGTCTCCATGCCCCCCTCACCTTTCTCCTTGAGGACCTCTCCTTGGCTACTGCATGTCTCCTCCAAACTTTGACACTTTTTTCAAAAGTAGCCCCGACTTCTCCTCCTACACCAAAAGTACCGATTTGTTCCAGAACCCAAAACAATCTGTGACCCACAGTGACGAGCTCCCAACAAACACAGAAGGCTTTTAAGCCCCCTGCCCCAGGTGATGGCTGCAGTGCTATCTCCTCCAGTTTGTGGGGACACAGCTCTGGGAAGCCATGGGAGACAGAGGGGACACCACCCATCTGGACGCAGCGTCTGTGCCTGTAGCTTCCTCACAATCACATCTGCTTTGCAGGGAAAACTGGATACTTTTTATGACTTTGTCCAGCGCTGCAGCCAGCTGCCATTGATGTGGTGTCCGCCCAGGGACATGGTAAGCAGGGCACAGGGATGCTCCCCGTGGGCTGGGGTCTTGCTTGCTTGCCCTTGACAGTTGCCTCCGGCACTGTGGGTCAGAGAGCCCTCTCCGGGCATCTGCCGAGAGGAACGTCCAAGGCGTGGAGACCTGGAGCTCATGAGCCTCCAGACGATTCTCAACATGGTGGCCGTGCAATTCCCCTGTGTCCTCGTCTCAAGGATGTCAGGATCTTTCTTCTCCAGAGCAATGCCCAGCAATTCCAATCTTAAGCGAAAAGGGCTGAAGAGGCCTATTGGACTCCCGTCCATCGTCCCTCCCCACTGCCTGCCTGACCCTGTGGGACTGCTGGCTGCACCCCATCCATGAGACCCTCCTGGGCTGCTCACTCAGCTGCAGGAGTGGCGGAGGACATGGTGACACCCCCTCCCCAATGTTGTCTGGTCAACACTGACTGGTTTTACCAGGTAGTAAAGATGCCCTCCTTGTGTCAGTGCCTGTGACAGTGGGGAGAAGCCCAAGTTCTCCACTTGTCATCCTTGTTATTTAATAATAATAATGCTAGATAATTTTATTGTGTCCTTTCTGTGGGTCAGTTGCTAGACTAAGACCTTTACATGTTTTCACTGTTTTAATCCTCCCAGTAACTGTATTTTTAGGTGCTCTTATGATCCCATCTTTACCAAGGGGGTTCTGATCCACACAAACGCTGAGTGACTTGTCCCAGGTTACAAAGGCCAGGAGGGGCAGAGCTGGACTTGAATTCTGAGCCTGGCTCCACCCTTCTCACTGCTCTGCCCCCCTTTCAGTTCAGCACTCATGGTCTCATGATGGTTACCCCAAAACCACCAGAGTTGGCCCTACTCAGGCCCCAAGCCCATAGAGAATGGTGCTCCTGATTTCCCTTATAACCATCTGCCTGGGCATCATATTCCTGGGTGTCCCCATGCTCAGACATTTTGTACAGACTGGGCCAGGGACTTAGAGGATTTTGTGGTCTCAGGGTCTGTAGTGAGGGCTGCATTGACCACATTCACTGAATCAGGAAAACACTGGCTCTTGGTGGCTGGGCAGGTGGGCATTTGGAAACTCTAGACAGGCCTGAAAGCCTCTGGACACTGCTGGTGACACACCTGAGGCGTGCTCACACCCAGCAGAGACACTGTGTGGTGACAGTGGTGTCGGGGCTCCTTTGGCAGCTGGGCTCCCAGTTCTGGGTCTGAATCGAGCACTGAGTCCCAGCCTTGAGTGCACAGAAGCCCCATTTTCCACCTGATTCTCCTGGAGCCTCTCCCAGAACCAGCCCCTTTATAGTCATAAGAGCCCCACCCCAGCCTTATGCCCTGAACAGTGGAGACACCCACCCAGAGATGCTCACTCAGGATCAGGAAGGACAGAGCAAGACAGAGGGCTGAAGCAGAGGGAGGCAAGAGACAAGAGGGTGGACAAAGGGAAGATGCCAGGTATGGCCTTCCTGCCCAGCGAGGTAAGGGCAGGAGCGCTGAGCACCTCTCTGAAATGGTCCCATTCCCAGGGCCACTCTTCGAAGCTCAGGTTGGGGAAGTGGCAGAGTGATGGATTAGGGGGCCTTATAGCTGCCCAGGGCTCTGCCAGGCCCCTGCAATGCCAGCTCTCGAGTCCGCCCAGCAGTCTGTGGCTCAGTGACCTGTGTGCTCGCTGGAGGCAAAGCTGAGGCCTGACACATCAGGGGAGTTGCCAGGACCACCCAGAGAGTAAGTGGCAGCAGCCAGAGCTGCCTGCAATCAACCCTGCTCATGCTGAGAGGGGCTGAGAGCCCGTAACTGAGCCTGGTGGATGTGACCCCTCCCACTCCTCTGCCCCCATCCCATTTGACCTTGTCCCTCCCAACCTTAGTCCTGGAGACCTAGTGCTGTAGGATTTCTCTGGATACGCCAGGATTCCAGTAGGTGCAGGAGTGAGTCCTGATTCCTTTCTTGAAGGCCTCAGTGCTCTGGTCCCAGGCTTAAAGTTCATCTTGGTCTAAGTGACGGGCTGTCAGCTGGGACCTACAGTCTCTGCAGACCACAGTCGGCCCCCAACCCCAGCCCTGAATGTGCAGCAGGAGATACCCAGACAGGCTATGGGGACACCCAGGAGTGTCCTTATGACAGTCCACACACTATGGCAGTCCGTCTTGTTTACTGTTACCTTCTGTGAAATGACAGTGTCTCTCTGCTCCACCACCTTCTAATCCCCAGAGGAATTTTTCTAATATGGCCCTTCCAGAACACACTCCTTCCTGAGGTTCCAGGAGAGAATCCTTTTCCTGTCTTTTCAGCTTCTAGAGCTATATTCCCTGTGTTCCTTGGCTCCTGGCCCTTCTCCATCTACAAGGCAGCAGGGCAGCACCTAAATCTGCTCTGATTGCACAGTCATGTTGCCTTGTTTTTTGGACAAATCTCCCTCTGCTTCCCTGTCACAGGACCCTTTGATCAAGTGTAGGAGCCCCCCCAGGTAACCTAGAATAGTCTCCCCATCTCAAGATCCTTAATCACACCTGCAAAGGCCCTTTTGCAATATGACCTACAACATCCACAGGTGACAAGGATTAGGACCAGGACATATTCAGGGCCATTATTCAAGCGACCATAGCAAACCACTGAACTAGAAGCTTCCTTGAGAGCAGGGACTGTTCTATTGGGCACCTTGCATACATACTATGCTTCATGTAAAGAACAGAGGGACACAAAGGCGCGAAGGTGTGAGTGTACATGGTGTAGGGATGCACAGATCAGGCTAAGAAGGGTCCACACTCAGGGGCCATGGCTCAAACTGTGCTCCTACGTTCTGACTGCCTTGGTTGCCAATCCTGTGGTCCTTGAGGACCTGCCCACTGGAAGTGAGCTGGGAATCTGGGAAAGACCAAGGTGTTCTCCCTCTTCTCCCTTATGCTGCCTCAGAGCATGGAGACCCTTTCTCACTCACTGTCTGCATCTCTTGGAGCTGAGTGCTCAGAGTTGTTGCCAGCTTCCAGAGTGCTTAGGGCACCCTGACTGGCAATCTGGGCTCTTCAGCTGGGAGTCCTCAGCTGAGCAGGAGCTGGGGACAAGGAGGAAATGACAGAAAAGCCAGGGGCAGTTTTTGCTACAGACGGATTACACTGTCCCAAAGGATCTGCATCAATCTTTACCCAAACCTAGGGGCCCATGTGCCTCCACAGCCCATCACCCATCTGAGGGTGCCCCCACCTGCCCTTGCCCTGTGGGCCCAGAGCCCAGCCTGAGGGTTGTGGTGGGGACTCATCCCTTAGGCACACACTCACCAAGAGAGCCTGGGCAATGCTGGGGCTACAGTGGCAATCAGCCCTTGTCTTTGCTCCATAGGCTCCCAGTCCAGAAGGAAGCAGGCAAGTTCAACACCAGAGCAAAGGCAGGCCAGAGTCAGAACAACAGGGTTCTCTGGGGAAGGGAAGGCAGTTGTCCAATGCCTGAATTGAGTCTAGAAATAGGAGCACAGGCTGGAGGCCAGCACCCAGGGAGAGGAAGGGCATCAACAAGGGCTCACCCTGGGGATCCTAACAGGTCCTGAGCCTGCTCCCCTTGAACCAAGGAAATCACAGCCTTCTGCTCCCAATTCTGGTGGCTTCTCAGTGACTTCTCTTCCTTACGGGGGAGGTGTGTCAACTTCGTCTTAATGTATCTCCACTATGCACAAATGCTCTGCAGACCAAAGATCTGCCTTTGACCCAGCCAGGAGTGCCTCCCCCTCGATAGCTGTTGCTCGCATTGTCAGCACACACACACACACACACACACACACACACACACAATGGAATACTACTCAGCCCTAAAAAACAATGAAATTGTGCAATTTGCCACAACATGGATGGACCTGGAGAGTACCATGCTCAGTAAAATAAGTCAGAGAAAGACAAATACTGTATGTTATCACTTATATGTGGAATCTAGAAAATGAAACAAACTAATGACTATAACAAAAAAGAAACAGAGTCACAGATATAGAGAACAAACTAGTGGTTACCAGCGAGGAGATGGAAGCGGGGAGGGGCAAGATAAGGGTAGGGAATTAAGAGGTACAAACTACTATGTATGAAATAAATAAGCTACAAGGAAATATTCTGCAGCACAGGCAATATAACAAATATTTTATAATAACTATAAATGGAGTATAATCTCTAAGACTTTTGTACATCTAAAACTAACATAATATTGTAAATAAAGTATATCTCACTAAAATTTTTTTGAATTAAAAAGTTGTGGTGTATATATATATGTGTATATATATATACAATGGAATTTTATTTGGCCGTAAAAAGAAAGGAAATCCTGCTATTGTGACAACATGGATAGAACTTGATAGCATTTTGCTAAGTAAAATAAGTCAGACAAAGATAAATACTGTGTGATCTCACTTATATCTGGAACCTTAAAAAAAATAAAACCTCATAGAAAAAGAGATCATATTTGTGATTACCAGAGGTGGGGAGTTGGGGGAGAAGAAATTGAATGAAGCTGTTCAAAAGGTGCAAACAGTACTTGGGGTGTAATTTACAACATGATAACTACAGTTAACACTGCTATGTGATATATTTGAAATTTGTTAAGACAATAGATCTTAAGAAATCTCTTCATAGGAAAAAACTCTTTTTCTTTTTCTTTTTTTTGTATCTAGATGAGATGATATAAGTTAACTAACCTTACTGTGGTAACCATTTCACAGTATATGTAAGTCAAATTATTATGCTGCATGCATTAAACTTATATAATGCTATGTTAATTATATCTCAGTCAAAAGGGGGAAAAAAAGAACCTCAGCTAATAAATACAGAAGAAATAATAAAATTAGAAGTCACCATTTTACCTGCTGTATAGCACAGGGAACTCTACTCAATACTCTAATGGCCTATATGGGAAAAGAATCCAAAAAAAATTTTTAAAAGAGTGGCTATATGTATATGTATAGCTCATTCACTTCGCTGTACACCTGAAACTAACCCAACACTGTGAATCAACTATACTCCAATAAAAAAAATTTTTTAAAGTCACCATTTTGCAAAGCTTAATGAAATAATATAGACATTTATCATTAATAGATGCTTAAGCCATTCGTTGGAATGTTGCTGGGGGACTTAACCATGAGTCAAAACATTGCTGGAGAAATTTAATGGTGGGAACAGACTGACAAACTTGATCCCATTTACCAATCTTATCATCAGTAAAAATACAACTACCAAGTATCATGTGTCTCCGGATGTAATACAAGAAGAATAAAATCAACAACAACAACAATTAACCTTGAATCTTACCAAGTTTCTAGCTCTAACCACTAGCTTATAAGAAATTTATGATACAAAAAAAAATTGTTTAATGTAACATCACAGAGAAACTATATATCTCTTTATGACTGTGCTTCCTACTTTAAAAGATTCTTAACTAATTTTCAACCTCTTGGAGGCAATACCCTCCTTGTTGTGAATCCATAAAATAAGAAAAGAGTCTTACAAGTAATAATAGGAATTAAAAAGAAGATAGAGTAGAAATATAAAAATCAAACATATTCTGAACAACTTTATACCAATATAGGGGAAAAGATGTTCAAATTCCTAGAAAAATATATCTGAAATGACTGATAAAAGAATAGAAGCACTAAACAATCCAGTGTGGTAGCCTGCTCAGGCTGCCTTAACAAATTACCACAGGCTGGGTGGCTTAAAAACAGAAATTTATTTCCTCACCATCTGGAGGCAGGAAGTCCAAGATCAAAGTGCCAACAGGGTTGGTTTCTGATGTGGTTTCTCTTCCTGGATTTCAAATGACCACCTTCTCGCTGTGTGCTCACATGGCCTTTCCTCTGTGCCTGTGTAGGAAGAGAGTTCTGGTGTCTCTTTCTCTTCTTATGAGGATATCTGTCTTCTGGGATTAGGACTCCACTTTATAACCTCAATTAACCTCAGTCACCTCCCTAAAGGCCCTAATCTCCAAATACAGTCACAATAGAGGTTAGGGTTCAAAATCTAAATTGGTGGGTGCACAATTCAGTCCATAACATTCAGAAAATATTGAGTAAATTTTATCAGTAGTTTAAAAAGTTCCCACAAGGAAAACACCAGGCATAGATTATATCATATCAAATATTCAAAGAGGAGATTATTGTGATCATGTTCAAAGTCTTTCCAAAAGAAGGTGAAAACATTCCCAAGCACATTTTATGAGGCTAGTATACGTACTATCAAAACCAGATAAGAATAGCACAAAAACAGGAATTAAACGGCAGCCTCTCTCATGATCACAAGTTAAAAAATTCTAAACTAATGGTAAACGCAATCCAGCAGTGTTTTAAAAAATTATCATGATCAATTTGGGTTTAGTTATAAAATATTAAAATTAGTTTTACATGCACCAATGTAATTAATCACACTAACAGATTATTGGTGAAATGCACATATTCTTCAAAAGAATATACAGAAAGAGAATTTAGATAAAATTCAACACTCCTTCATGATTTGTATCAAACCGAGAATAACAAGGAAACTCCCTAATCTGACAAAAGATATCCAACAGAAGCCTTCAATAAATACCATTCTTAAACGTGATGTGTTAGAATTATTCTCTTTAAAATCAAGAATGCCTCCATCATAACTTCGAGTCAACATTTCATTGGAGAACTAGTCAGCATAATGTTTTTGGGTTTTGTTCATTTTTTATAGAAACACAAACAATTCTACAGATAAATTTTTATAATAACAGAATTTAGCAAGTTGGGTGAGTGTATCAATAAATACATAAACTTCTTCAGGATAGCAATCATTTAAAAACTCTGTATTAAAAATGCCATTCCAATAGCATCAAAAATACAGAGTATATAGGGAAGGCACCTGACAAAAGAAGTCAAGATATTCATAGGGAAATTTATAGGAAAGGCATTGAAAACAACTCAAATAAATGAAGACATTGCCGTGTTCACTGATAGGAGGAGTCCAGATCACAGATTCAAATCCCTCCAAATATTTACAGTTATTGTAGTCGAATATTAGAAGGTTTGCCTGAGGAGAGGAGTGAAAACAGTGTGCTACTTCTAAAATTTACATGAAAGAGCGAATGGATTTGTTACCCAAACGCAAGTCCGTGTGCCCAACCGCACTGTGAGGCCAAATACCAGAACGTCTGAGTTTGGAGCAGAGAAAGGTTTATTTCAGGGCCACGCAAGGAGACAATGGCTCATGCCTTAAAAACCCCAAACTCCCGAAAGCTTTCAGCAAAACCCTTTTATAGGAAAGGTAAGGGAGGGGCGTGATTAGTTGTTGCAGACATCTTGGTGTCTGATCCTTCATTCTTGAGGTCAGGTCACAGTCAGGTCACGATGTTATTAACATTTGTTAATAACAAATGTTACTCTCTGTTCTGACAAGAAAGGGAAGGGGAGGCATTTAATTGTCTCCACGCCTCCTTTCGACTTTCAACACTTAACCAATCCCATAAGCAAAGAGACATCATTACCCCTCATTTTACTTGTTCAAGGTCCCAAGGCCGGACTTTTGTCCTCCGAGGTCCAGGCGCCGGCTAAGCGAGGGGGTCCCTGCGCAGGCCGATCACTCTGCCCGGGAGCGTTCATCCAGCACCCAGTCTGGGTCCTCCCGCCAGTGCCCAGGTCCAGCTGAAGAGGCAGAGCTCAGCTGGCGGCGCCCTCAGGGCCAGGTCTCCAGACCCTGCCCAGCCTGAGGGAGCCAGGCGCCCAGGACCAGCCCTCAGGCTCCTCAAGCCGCCTAAATGGGGGCCGGGTCCCACGGACTGTGACCCATGGAGACCGCCGCCGCCATTAGGTCCCGGAGGCGGGTTTTGGGGAGAGGTTCGGCAACTGCTTCAAGGCCTGGGCCCAGTCCGTGGGCGGCCATGGCCAGGGCTCCACAGCCCTCAGCCTGTCCCCGGACCTCCAGCTCACCTGGCAGCCTGAGACCGGAAGGCCTGGAGGGCCCCGGGCAGAAGGCCGCAATCCACCCCTCACCGCACTCCCTGCCGCGAGGGCCGCTGGGAGGATGACTAAGGGTCACGTTCTTACGGAGTTAATTGCCGCAAGTTAACAGCTGCGAGCCCACCACGCCCCGCCCCCCCATTAAGTTTTTGCATGTCTTTCCTTGGAGCAGAGACAAGCCATCGTCACTCAGCCCTCTGTGAATTTCTGGTCCACAGACCCTGTGAGCATAATGAAATAGTTTTTGTTTTGTCACTCAGCTTGTGATGGCTTTTACAAAAAGTAGATAACTGGCATGCCCTTCATTCACAAGGGACTTTGACATCCTTGCAGGACCTTCTTCCCCTTCTAGATCCTTCCATCCACTGGGTCACATGAATGACCACTGCAACACTCTACACTCCCAGTTCCTGGACCTCCTCCCCCACAGCGATGTCCTCATCTAAGCCACCTCAGCTGCCCTCTTTGAGCTGACAAAAAGGCAGGATTTCTCCAGGATTTTAATGGCCACCTGAGAGGGTCTAGGATGAGGAACAAACGGAGGCCTCATCTTACTGCCCCTCCAAAGAGCCCCTGACTCCCCCCTTGGATTGTCAACAGGCAGGACACTGAGCAGAGCTGCAGGTCACAAAGTCACCATGCCAACCTTCCTGTCCATCATAAGGGACATCACAGGGAATTCTGCCCCCTTGGGGCGGGGGAAGGGCCATCCCCCAAGGCCGGCCATCTTTGCCTCTTCCGCCCTCAGGTCAGGTACTGGGGGAGGCTCACAGCTTTGGGGAAAGGGCTAGAGGGGCCGAGGACCCTGGGAACGCGCAGACACAGCAGAGGCCGGCGCCTCAGGTGGCCTGAGTGGCCGGCGTCCAGGGGGGCCGCAGGGGCAGCCAAAAAAAATGGGAAGCAGCGGGTCTGGTGTGCCGGGGCCCACGCTCTTCCTGCTGCTGGTGCTGCCGCCGCCACTGCTGAGCGCGGGGAGCTTCCAGCACGACGGTCCAGGCTGGAAGGACTTCCACCACCTCAGTCTGGACTGGGGGAACCTCTACCGCCACCTCATCCAGGACGCGGGAACCTTCCACCACCTCCGCGGCCCCAGCACCTGGACCCGGAAGAGACGGGCAAAAGACGAGAACTCCTGCCAGAGCTCTTTTGACCTCTACTTCATCTTGGATATGTGAGTGGCCCCCCTGCCCCTGACGGCGACATTGGTAGTAGTAGTGCTGTCTCTGATGTCAGTGTGGGCAAGACTTGGCTTAAACAGACGCCAGCTTCTGTGAGGGGAGAGGGTAGAGTAGTCTTGGTCAGACCTCTGTGGCCTCCCTCCTTGTCCTGAGGCAGAGGGAGTGACCCGGGCATTCGTTTCCTGGGACTTTTTCTTTGGGAAAGGAAAAAAGGCCACCATAGGTTTCTGGATGGCTCTCAGCTTGACTAGGACCTGTGGCCGGCACGCCCCTTAAACAGCTAGAGGGGCAGGTGGTTAGGCGCTATCTTCTCAGCCCTTGGGAGAAGCTCACTTTGGGTTTGGGGTTGTGTTTTTTGTTTTGTTTTTTTTTTAACCGAATGACCTCTGTTTTTCCTGGGCCCCAGGGAGATTGCCGTGTCATCTGTTAGGCATTCTCCTAGTGTCACTGCTTAGGAAGTCCTTTGCTTGGCTGGTTCTAAATGTTTTGCTTCTTCCTTTGACAACTTGGAGACCCACGTTACAGTTTGTGTGCACTTGTTGAACACTTTGGTCTTTCTGCATGTGGCTTTGGGAAACCTGGGCTGTGCATTAGGTACCTTCTGGCCCTCAAGGAAGGAAAGGGATGGGCTGGTCTTCAGACTGGAGAGATTGCCTTGGTTCCATTTTCAACTCCTCTGTGGGACTGAGGATAAATTTTACTTATTCGGTAATAACAGTGGTTTGACTCCCAATATCACTGAAGCACTTTATGGTCCCCAAAGCCCGTTACTGCACATCTGCCATCCTCAAAACAATACTGGGATATAAAGCAGGGAAAGTATTTGCATATTGCAATCTCCTGTAAAGGGGAGCAGGCTCCCAGAGTTTGGGTGAAGTAGCCCAGAGGCTGATGGGGGTGACAGAACCCAGGCTTCCTGTGTTTCCCTAATTCCAGCATCCCAGTTTGTACTTCCCCTGATTCCTCTTATTCTCTGTGGAGACTGATGACTGGGGGGGATGGGTGCCCCAGCCCACTAGCTTCTAAGCAGAGGCAGTAGAGGTGGGAGCACCCTGCTTGCTAGAAGAGAAATTCCCTCCTCACGGTTCAATGGCAGGAATTCTGAGATGCCCTGGGCACATCTTGTCGCCCAGGGTGGTAGTGATTCCCCTCTTGGGCATTGGGGTTGGGGATGTATGGGCATTGTAGGGGGATGACAGCCTCTTTGGGTCAGCCTTTCCAGAGAGTGGCAGTGAGTCCAAAGGGTCCTGTCAGCTGCCATCCTGTTACAGGGCCACTGCCCACACCCCTGCAGTCAAGCCCAGTGTGGGCACAGCACAGCCCCAGGATGGATGGGGAAGGGCTCTGGGGACAGGTGGGTCACTTATTATGTTTCAGGAATGTGCTGAACATTAAGAACAACCAAGAGCTTGAGGAAGTAGGTTCTATATCCCTACTTTAAGGTGATGAAACTGAGGCTGGGAGTACTAAATGATTTGCTCAATGTCAATCAAAGTTAGTTTGCTGCAAAACATTAAATAGTGGAAGGATGCTCCCCTTTCCTCTCCTCCAAGAAGGGTGTGAGGTAGGGGGACTAGAAAGGCACCAGAGAAATGGCTTCCTGAGCCAGGCTCTCCCCACTTCCCACCCCTCTCACCCACCCCCCTCCCCCACCTCCTGCCT
>NW_020175660.1:1762336-1803505 GCF_003031525.2 Neophocaena asiaeorientalis asiaeorientalis | reverse complement strand
CTTCTTAAGTGCTGGGAGGCAGCACTGATCCCTCTGACATAGCTGGTGTAGCTGTAGTTCAATGTAAAGGGTGTGGGTCTTCCCATGAAGGCTGGGAGGGCAGGAGAGAAAGGGGAGCAACTCAAGCTCAGTCCTAGTCAGGTTCCAGGACTGAAGCTGCTCCACAGACCCCGCCCCTTACTGTCAGTAAGACACTTGCCTTTCAGGCTGGCCAGGTCTGAATCCTGCCGGATTCTGCAAATGAGAAGGGGAGCTGGGGATGTCCAAAAGAAGGCCCTGCACACCCATTTCTCAGCCCCAGGCCATCAGGGAGGAGTATGCCTACAGCTTGGCCACAGTGGGCCAGGCCAGGCTTGTCTGAAAGCACAGTACACTCCTCAGCCCCAGGGAAGGAACAGCACTCCCTAGGAACTATGCTCTTTTAGTCTAGTTGAAGAAAACCAGCTTGACAAGATTTTCCCAGAATGTGAGGACAGCCTTCCTCCTGATGTCCCCTGCTACTCTTGCGGAGGGGGGAATAATGACCACTGAGGAGGCAGCCCCAGCTTTGCCGTCAGGCAGACTCCACTCATCAGTCATGCGGCCTAGGGCAAGTCGCCTCACCTCTGTCTGCCTCAGTGTCCCCATCTGTACAATGGGGACTTCATACCCACCTCACCAGGTTGTGATGAGGATGAAGGGGAGTTTATATGCTGGTTTGCCCAGCATGTGTCAGATGCAGTCGTGGAGGATGAGCATAAAATAAACTTCCAGGGAAGGCAGAGTCACACACCCTGGGAACTCCCCAGCACTGCAGGGGCCCCTGATCCAGCCCTGACTCCGTGGCTCACTCTCTTCGCATGTGCCCTTTGTGGGGAGGTGGGGTGTGGGTCAGACACCTCTGCTGGTGGCACTCCCAAGGTTCTCTGGATCTTTCATCCATTGGCGAACAGTCTTATCCATTCTCTCATTCCCTTGTTCATCTACTCACTGAAATAATTACTGGAAAACTGCCATACTCCAGTCACTGTTTTGGGCAGTGGGAATAAGGCAGCAAACAAAACTTGAAAAAGTCCTCATCCTCTTAGAGCTTTCATATTAGGAGACAAGAAATAAATAAATCAGAGAGGAAATATTGTGTTAGATGGAGATAAACACCAGGGGGAAAATCAGGACAGGAGGATGGGAAGTGCTGAGGGAAGGGCTGTTCTAAAGATGTGCTCAGGAAAGGCTATGCTGACAGACTGGAAGGTGAGGAGGTGGGAGAGGGTAGGTGCTGTTTGAGCAGAGGAGCTGTGATTGCACTGTTTCTAAAAGGGTCACAGTTAAAGGGCACAAGGGCAGAGCCTGGCAGGAGACCAATGACGGGCCTTGTGCAGGGATCCAGGGAGGAGATGATGGTGGTGTGGACCAGTAGGTACGGGTGGCGATGATGGAGCTCTTTTGAAGGTAGAGGCCACAGAATTCCAGACAGAATGGATGGATGGAGACCAGGTGTGTCCCTAGACTCAGGGTAAGGGTAGAGTAGGAAATCAGACTTATCACTGCGTCTTCTTAACAACTATGTGTAAATGTTATTACCACTGTTTTACAGATGAGGAAAGGAAGCTGCTCAGGGCCTGGGAATAACCACCAAAATCCTCAGATAGGAAAATGTGGAGCTGGAATTAAAACTCTAGAGTATCTGATTCCAAAGCCATTCCAAAGACTCCAAGACTGGGTGGGTCCCTGAGAACCCCTCCAGTGGTTAGAAGCAAAACCAGTGTCTCACCTGCAGGAAGGTCTTGAGTGGTTCACTCTCAGCTCCTTCATTAGATTCCTTATTCATTGGTTCCTTCGTTAGGCTGAATTGGATGAAAATGACAGACCCTCCCATGTGCCCACAGTACTGGCCAGTGGCCTATGAAGGCCAGGGAGCTGCAGGCTAAGGGAGTGGCCTGTGCAAAGGCCTGAGGAATGAGGCCCTCAGGTGATCCCAGAGGATCCAGGTGTGTAGAAGTTGGTCGTGGGGGAGAAGGAGAAAGGAGGGACACAGGCCAATGATGTGGCCCTGGGCCCATGTAGGTGGTGTGTTCTTCACATTTTATCAGAGGAGAAATGGATCAGATCTGCATTTTCAGAAGAACCCCTTGGCTGCCTTGGGGAGGATGGGTAGGAAAAGGAAAGACTGGAAGCAGCAGCTGGAGTAAAAAAGAGAAGGGTCCAAGGAGGTCCCAGGCAGCTGGAGAAAGGCAGGTAGGAGCCCAGGGTGGATGTGCCCAATGAGAGGAGAATGAGGAGACAGAACCCAGAGGAGCACCCACATGTGGGGCAGAGTGGAAGAAGAGGGGCTGGCCAAAGAGGAGAGAAGCAGAGCACCAGGGACAGAGCGAGGCAGGATGTTCAGTAGGAAGTGCCTTGGCATCAACACCTGTGCGAGGGTACTGACAGAAGGAGGATTAAGTGGTGCTTTAGTGCAGGCCTGACAGGCTCGGCTGATCTGGGAGGAGCTCTGGAGCTGAAAGGCACCCTCAAGGTTGTCCCAAGTTGGGCCAAATGATTAGGCCATCAGTCACTGCAGGTGGCTACCTGAGGAAGGGAGTGACCTTGGGCAAGGAAACTCTGCACATGAGGGGTTCCTAGAGCTGATGACAGCTGAAGGGACATCCTCAGAGTAATATCCAGACTCAGCATATCTGTGACCTTCACAGCTCCTCCCACAGCATGGATGAATGGAAGAATAGGGCTATGCAGGCCAGACCATTGATCTGTGTTCTCCTGTTTGTGGGTCATCTCATGTCTTGTTTTCTCCTTCTTAGGACCCCTCACAGTCCCTCATGGAGCTAGACATGGCTTATGTGCTTTGGTCAGCAGAGGACATTGAAACCTGTACCTATTAAACAATAACTCCCATTCATCTCTCCCCAACCTGTGGTAACCTCTATCCTATTTTCCGTATCTGTGAATTTGCCTATTCTAGGTACCTCATACAAGTAGAATCATACACTAGTTGGCCTTTTGTGTCTGACCTATTTCACTTAACAAAATGTTTTCAAGGTCCATCCATGTTGTAGCATGTATCAAATTTTCATTCTTTTTATGGCTGAATGATATTCCATTTAATGTATATACCATTTCCTTTAACCTTTTATCTGTTGATAAACACTTCAATTGTTTCCTCATTGGAGCTATTGTGAATAGTGCTACTGCAAACACTGGTGTACATGTAACTATTTGAGTCCCTGCTTTCACTCCTTTTGGGCATATGCCTAGGAATGGAACTGCTGGATCATGCTGTGCTTTTAATTCTGTGTTTAACTATGCTAACTATGCCATACTATTTTCCACAGTGGCTGCACTATTTTACAGTCACACAAGCAGTGTCCAAGGGTTTCAGTTTCTCCACATTCTCTCTGACACTTATTATTTTCCAAGTTTTGTTTTATTTTATTTTGTTTTTGATAATAACCATCATGAAGTGGTATCTCATTGTGGTTTTGGTTTACATTTCCCTAATGACTAGTGATGTTGAGCATCTTTTTGTGTGCTTAATGGCCATTTGTATATCTTCTTTGTAGAGATGTCTATTTAAGTCCTTTGCCCATTTTTGAATTGGGTTGTTTGGTTTTGGTTGTTGAGTTGTAGGAGTTCTTATGTATTCTGGATATCAATTTCTTATCAGATATATGATTTGCAATTGTTCTTTCATTCTGTAGGTTATCTTTTCTTTTTTTAATATTTATTTATTTATTTGGCTTCATCCGGTCTTAGTTGCAGCATGCGGGCTCTTCGTTGAGGTGTGCAGGCTTCTCTAGTTGCAGCACGCAGGCTTCTCTCTAGTTATGGCTCATGGGCTCCAGAGTGTGCAGGCTCAGTAGTTGTGACACATGGGCTCTCTAGTTGTGGCACGCGGGCTCTAGAGTGTGCGGGCTCAGTAGTTGTGGCTCACGGTCTTAGCTGCCCCACAGCATGTGGGATCTTAGTTCCCCAACCAGGGATCAAACCCGTGTCCCCTGCTTTGGAAGGCAGATTCTTAACCATTGGACCACCAGGGAAGCCCCTCTCTTTTCATTTTTTTTCATGGTATCCTTTGTACAAAAGTTTTTACTTTTGATGAAGTTTGATTTATCTCTTTTTTCTTTATTGTCTGTGCTTTTGGTGTCATATCTAAAAACCATTACTAAATCCAATGTGATAAAGCTTTTCCCCTATGTTTTCTTATAAGTTTATTAGTTTTAGCTTTTACATTTAGGTCTTTGATCCATTTTGAGTTAATTTTTGTATATACTATGTAGGGGTAAGATAAGAATCTAACTGCATTCTTTTGCGTGTAGACATCCAATTTTCCTAGAATCATTTGTTGAAAATACTGTCATTTCCCACATTGGATAGTCTTGGTGGTACCCTTGTCAAAAACCAATTGAATACATATATGAGGGTTTATTTCTGGGCTCTCTATTTTATTCCATTGTTCTATATGTCCTTATGCCAGTACCACACTGTTTTTGTCAAGCTATTAATACAATAGCTTTGTATTAAATTTTGAAACCAGAAAATATGAATCTGCCAACTTTGTTCTTATTCAAGATTTTGCTTATAGCTATTTGAATCCCCTGAGATTCCATATGAATTTTAGGGTGCCTTGAGGAGGTCTGGTTAATGCATAATGCAGAAGCACAATGAATATTTGGGAGAGGTCCATCACAAATGGGGGCATGTCATGCATGTTTCAATTCTGACTTAGTCTGATTGTCTTGCCATAGAAAACTTTATGATTTTCCTTATGTTTTAACAATGATTTACATATTTTAAAATTTCTTTCAGCAATGTATTCTAGTTTTCAATGTACTGGTCTTTTGCCTCATTGATTAAATTAATTCTTGAGTATTTTATTCTGTTTGATGATATTGTAAATGGAATTGTTTTCTTAATTTCCTTCTTGGCATGTTCATTATTAGTATATAGAAATATAACTGATTTTTATACATTGATTTTATATCCTATAACTTTGCTGAATTTCCTCATTAACTCAAACATTTTTTGTGAAATCTTTGGGGGTTTTTACATGTAAGATTATATTATCCAAGAACAGAGATGTTGACATGTTTTTTCCTTATTTTTCAATTTGGATGCCTTTATTTCTCTTTCTTGCCTAGTTGCTCTAGCTATAACTTCCAATGCTATGTTGAACAGAAGTGATGAAAGCGGGCATCCTTGTACTACTCTTCATCTTTGGGGAAAAGCTTTTAGTCTTCACCATTGATATGTTAGCTGTTTAGCCTTTATCATGTTTTTCATAGAATTTTTCTCTATTCCCAATATGAGTGTTTTTATGAAGAAGGGATTTTAGATTTTATCAAGTGATTCTACATCAGTTGAAATGATCACATAGTTTGGTTTCTCTGATATATTAATTTTATTAATTACATTGTTTGATTTTTACATGTTGAACCATCTTTGTATTGTGGAAATAAATCCTACCTTTTCAGATGCTGCTAGATTTTTTTGTTGAGGATTTTTGAATTTATATCCATATGAAATATTAGTCTGTACTCTTCTTGAAGTGTTTGTCTGGCTTTGGTGTCAGGGTAATGCTGGCCTCATAAAATACGTTTGAAAGTGTTCCCTCCACTTCAATTTTTTGGAAGATTTGGAGAAGGATTAGTGTTAATTCCTCTTTAAATGATTAGTAGAATTAATCTGTGAAACCATCTGGTCCTGGACTTTTCTCTGTTGGGAGATTATTGATTACTGATTCAATCTCTTTACTAGTTATAGGTCTATTCAGCTTTTGTTTCTTCATGATTCAGTTTGGGCAGGTAAGTGTGTTTCTTGGAATTTGCTAATTTCATCTAGGTTATCTATTTTGCTGGCTTACAAATTCCAGTGTTCTCTTATAATCCTTTTTATTTGTATAAAATCAGTAGTAGTGTCCCACTTCATTTTCTTTTTTTTTTTTTCTTTTGCGGTACGTGGGCCTCTCACTGTTGTGGCCTCTCCCGTTGCGGAGCACAGGCTCTGGACGCGCAGGCTCAGCGGCCATGGCTCACGGGCCCAGCTGCTCCACGGCATGTGGGATCTTCCCAGACCGGGACACGAACCCGTGTCCCCTGCATCGGCAGGGGGACTCTCAACCACTGCGCCACCAGGGAAGCCCCCACTTCATTTTCTGATTTCATTAATTTGAGTCATCTCTCTTTTATTTAAATCAATGGATATAAAGGTTTGTCAATTTGGTTGATCTTTTCAACATACCAATTTTTAATTTCACTGGTATTTCTCTATCTATTCTATATTTTATTTATCTCTGTTATAATCTTTATTATTTCTTCCCTTCTGCTACTTTGGGTTAGTTTTCATTTCTTTTTCCAGTTCCATAAGCTGTAAAGTTAGTGTACAGATTTGAGGCTTTTCTTCCTTTTTAATGTATTTGTCTACAGCTACAAATTTCCCTCTCAATTCTACTTTCACTGTATGTTTTGGTATGTTGTGTTTTCATTTTCAGTTGTCTCCTGGTATTTTCTAATTTCTCTGTGATTTCCTCTTTGACCAATTTGCTGATTAAAAGGGTATTGTTTAATTTCCACATATTTGTGAATTTCCAGATTATTTTCTGCTATTGACTTATAGCTTTATTTCATTGCGGTTGGAAATGATTTTAAGTTTTGGGGTGATTTCCATCATTTAAAAATTTTAAAGAAATGCTTTGTGGTCTAACAGGTACTCTATCCTGGAGAACATTTCACATGCACTTGAGAAAAATGTGTATTCTACTGTTTGGGAGAAGAGTGTTCTGTACATATCTGTTAGGTACAGTTGGCTTATGATGATGTTCACATACTCTATTCCCTTATTTCTCTATTTTCTTATATTTTGTCTGATTGTTCTATTACTGAAAGTGGGATTTTGAAGTTTCTAACTATTACTGTAGAACTGTCTGTTTCTCCCTTAAGTCTGTCAATGTTTGCTTCCTAAATTTTGCTTCTCTGATATTTGGTTCTTATCTGTTTATAATTGTTTTGTCTTCTCAATGAAATGACCCTCCTGTAATTATATAATGTCTTTCTTTGTCTTTTATAACAGTTTTATATGTAAAGTCTAGTTTGTTAATTATAGTCATCCCAGCTCTCTTTAGGTTTCTCTTTACTTGGAATATCTCTTTTCATCCTTTCATTTTCAACCTCCTGGTGTCTTAACATTGAAAGTGAGTCTCTTGTAGACATCATATGGTTGCATCTTTTTTGATCCATTCTGGCAATCTGTACCTTTTGACTGGAGAGTTTAATCCATGTACATTTAAAGTAATTACTGATGGGAAGGACTTACATCGGACACTTTGCTATTTGTTTTCTACATGTCTTCTAGCTTTTTTCTCCCTAATTTTCTACATTTCTACCTTCCTTTGAGTTTAGTTGATTTTTTTTTTTTTGGTAGCGACAGCTTTTGGTTACCTTTTCACTTCCTTTGTGTGAAGCTATTTTCAATATCTATTATAGACATTTTCTTTACAGTTACCTGGGTATTCATGGTTACAAGTTAATATTCTCATGTATGATATATATATTATATATATATGTAATTTTCCTGATTTTCTTTTTCTTTCTTTTTAAAAATCATTATTTGTATTCAAATATATTTGACATATATCAAATAAATTTAGATAGCACCTCTATCACATCACATAACTATTATTTCTTTTTTTGTGGTTGGAATAATTAGATCTAGTCTCTTAGAAAATTTGATGATTAAAATAAAATATTGTTGTCTACGTTCACTAAACTGTGCATTAGATATCCAAGATTTATTTGTCAACTATTTGCAAGTTTGTACCCTTAAACAACACTTCTTATTCCCTCAAGCCCCTGGTAACCACCATTTTACTCTGTTGTGACGAGTTGGGTTTTTTAGATTCACATATAAGTGATATCATAGAGTATTTGTCTTTCTCTGTCTGACTTATCTTACTTAGTGAAAAGTCCATCAATGTTGCCACAAATGGCAGGATGGCCTTTCTTATGGCTGAATTATATTCCATTGTATATACATACAACATCTTCTTTATCTACTCATCTGTTGATGAGCACTTAGGTTGTGTCTATATCTTGGCTATTGTGAATAATGCTGCAATAAACACGGAAGTGCATATATCTCTTCAATATCCTGTTTTCATTCCCTTTAGATATATACCCAGAAGTGGGATTGCTGGGTCATGTGGAAATTCTATATTTAATTTTCTCAGGAACCTCCATACTGTTTTCCATAGTGGCTAAAGCAATTTACATTCCCATCAACAGTGTAAAAGTTTCCTTTTTCTGTATGTCCTCACCAATGCTTGTTATCTCTTATCTTCTTAATTATAGCCATTCTAACAGGTGTGAGATGTATCTCATTGTGTTGTTGTTTTTTTCACATCTTTATTGGAGTACAAATGCTTTACAATGTTTTGTTAGTTTCTACTGTACAACAAAGTGAATCAGCTATATGTATACATATATCCCCATATCCCCTCCCTCCTGAGCGTCCCTCCCACCCTCCCTACCCCATCCCTCTAGGTCGTCACAAAACACCGAGCTGATCTCCCTGTGCTATGCAGAAGCTTCCCACTAGCCATCCATTTTACATTTAGTAGTGTATATATGTCAGTGCTACTCTCTCATTTCATCCCTGCTTCCCCTTCCCACCCCCGTGCCCTCAAGTCCGTTCTCTACGTCTGCATCTTTATTCCTGTCCAGTACATTTATTAAATGTACTGAGGTCCATTAGGTTCATCAGTACCACTTTTTTAAATCCCATATATATGCGTTAGCATACGGTATTTGTTTTTCTCTTTCTCACTTACTTAACTCTGTACGACAGATTCTAGGTCCATCTGCCTCACTACAGATAACTCAATTTCGTTCCTTTTTATGGCTGAGTAATACTCCTTCGTATATATGTGCCACATCTTCTTTATCCATTCATCTGTTGATGGACATTTAGGTTGCTTCCGTGTCCTGGCTATTGTAAATAGTGCTGCAATGAACATTGTGGTACATGTATCTTTTTGAATTATTGTTTTCTCAGGGTATGTGCCCAGTAGTGGGATTGCTGGGTCATATAGTAGTTCTATTTTTAGTTTTTTAAGGAACCTCCATACTGTATCAATTTACATTCCCACCAGTGCAAGAGGGTTCCCTTTTCTCCACACCTTCTCCAGCATTTATTGTTTGTAGATTTTTTGATGATGGCCATTCTGACCCGTGTGAGGTGATACCTCACTGTGGTTTTGATTCGCATTTCCCTATTGATTAGCAATGTTGAGCGTCTTTTCATGTATCTGTTAGCCATCTGTATGTCTTCTTTGGAGAATTGTCTATTTAGGTCTTCTGCCCATTTTTGGATTGGGTTGTTTGTTTTTGTGATATTGAGCTGCGATGGCAAATGAGATTGTTTCTTTAATTTCTCTTTCTGATCTTTTGTTGTTAGTGTACAGGAATGCAAGAGATTTCTGTGCATTAATTTTGTATCCTGCAACCTTACCAAATTCATTGATTAGTTCTAGTGGTTTTGTGGTGGCATCTTTAGGATTTTCTATGTATAGTATCATGTCGTCTGCAGTGACAGTTTTATTTCTTTTCCAGTTTGTATCCCTTTTATTTCTTTTTATTCTCTGATTGCCATGGCTAGGACTTTCAATACTATGTTGAATAGTAGTGGCGAGAGTGGACATCCTTGTCTTGTTCCTGATCTTAGAGGAAACGGTTTCAGTTTTCACCATTGAGAGTGATGTTTGCTGTGGATTTGTTGTATATGGCTTTCATTATGTTGAAATAGGTTTCCTCTATGCCCACTTTCTGGAGAGTTTTTATCATAAATGGGTTGTTGAATATTGTCAGATGCTTTTTCTGCATCTGTTGAGATGATCATATGGTTTTTATTCCTTCATTTGTTAATATGGTGTATCACATTGATTGTTTTGCATATATTGAAGAATCCTTGCATCCCTGGGATAAATCCTACTTGATCATGGTTTATGACCCTTTAAGTGTGTTGCTGGATTCTGTTTGCTAGTATTTTGTTAAGGATTTTTGCATCTATGTTCATCAGTGATATTGGTCTATAATTTTCTTTTTTTGTGATGTCTTTGTCTGCTTTTGGTATCAGGGTGATGGTGGCCTCATAGAATGAGTTTGGGAGTGTTCCTGCCTCTGCAATTTTTTGGAAGAGTTTGAGGATAGATGTTAACTCTTCTCTAAATGTTTGATAGAATTCGCCTGTGAAGCCATCTGGTCCTGGACTTTGGTTTGTTGGAAGATTTTTAATTACAGTTTCAACTTCGTTACCTGTGATTGGTCTGTATTTTCTAATTCTTCCTGGTTCAGTCTTGGAAGGTTGTACTTTTCCAAGAATTTGTCCATTTCTTTCAGATTGTCCATTTTATTCACATATATTTGTTTGTAGTAGTCTCTTATGATCTTTTGTATTTCTGTGGTGTCAGTTGTAATCTCTCCTTTTTCATTTCTAATTTTATTGATTTGAGTCCTCTCCCTTTTTCTCTTGCAGAGTCTGGCTAAAGGTTTATCAATTTTATCTTCTCAAACAACCAGCCTTGAGTTTTATTGATCTTTGCTATTGTTTTCTTTGTTTCTATTTCATTTATTTCTGCCCTGATCTTTATGATTTATTTCCTTCTACTAACTTTGGGTTTTCTTTGTTCTTCTTTTTCTAGTTGCTTTAGATGTAAGGTTAGATTGTTTATTTGAGATTTTTCTTGTTTCTTGAGGTGAGCTTGAATTGCTATGAACTTCCCTCTTAGAACTGCTTTTGCTTCGTCCCATAGGTTTGGATCATCATGTTTTCATTGTCATTTGTTTCTAGGTATTTTTTGATTTGCTCTTTGATTTCTTCAGTGATCTCCTGATTATTTAGCAGTGCACTGTTTGGTCTCCAAGTATTTGTGTTTTTTGCTGTTTTTATTTCCTGTAATTGATCTCTAATCTCATAGTGTTGTGGTCAGAAAAGATGCTTGATACAATTGCAATTTTCTTAAATTTTCCAAGGCTGATTTGTGATCCAAGATGTGATCTATTCTGAAGAACATTCTGTGAGCACTTGAGAAGAAAGTGTATTCTTCTGCTTTTGGGTGGAATGTCCTAAAAATATCAATTAAGTCTATCTGGTCTATTGTGTCATTTAAAGCTTATGTTTCCTTATTCACTTTCTGTCTGGATAATCTGTCTATTAATGAAAGTGGGGAGTTAAAGTCCCCACTATTAATGTGTTACTGTCGATTTCTTCTTTTATGGCTGTTAGCATTTGCCTTATGTATTGAGGTGCTCCTATGTTGGGTGCATAAATACTTATAATTGTTATGTTTTCTTCTTGGATTGATCCCTTGATCATTATGTAGTGTCCTTCCTTAACTCTTGTAACTGTCTTTATTTTAAAGTCTATTTTATCTGCTATGAGTATTGCTTCTCCAGCTTTCTTTTGATTTCCATTTGCATGGAATATCTTTTTCCACCCCCTCACTTCCAGTCAGTATGTGTCCCTAGGTCTGAAGTGGGTTTCTTGTAGACAGCATATATAATGGTCTTGTTTTTGTATCCATTCAGCCAGTCTGTGTCTTTTGGTTGGAGCATTTAATCCATTTACATTACATTATTGATATGTATGTTCCTATTACCATTTTCTTAATTGATTTGGGTTTGTTTTTGTGGGTCTTTTTCTTCTCTTGTGTTTCCCACTTAGAGAAGTTCCCTTAGCATTTGTTGTAAAGCTGGTTTGGTGGTGCTGAATTCTTGTAGCTTTTGCTTGTCTGTAAAGCTTTTGATATCTCCATCAAATCTGAATGAGATCCTTGCTGGGTAGAGTAATCTTGGTTGTAGGTTTTTCCCTTGCATCATTTTAAATATGTCCTGCCACTCACTCCCTTCTGGTTTGCAGAGTTTCTGCTGAAAGATCAGCTCTTAACCTTATGGGGATTCCCTTGTATGTTATTTATTGCTTTTCCCTTGCTGCTTTTAATATTTTTTCTTTGCATTTAATTTTTGATAGCTTGATTAATATGTGTCTTGGCATGTTTCTCCTTGAATTTATCCTGTCTGGGACTCTCTGCGCTTCCTGGACTTGATTGACTATTTCCTTTCCCATGTTAGGCAAATTTTTGACTATAATTTCTTCAAATATTTTCTCAGACCCTTTCTTTTTCTCTTCTTCTTCTGGGACCCCCATAATTCGAATGTTGGTACATTGTTGGTACATAATTTAATGTTGTCCCAGAGGTCTCTGAGACTCTCCTTGATTCTTTTCATTCTTTTTTCTTTTTCTGCTCACTGGCAGTTTTTTCCACCATTTTATCTTCCAGCTCTCTTATCCGTTCTTCTGCCTCAGTTATTCTGCTATTGATTCCTTCTAGAGTATTTTTAATTTCAGTTATTGTGTTGTTCATCACTGTTTGTTTGCTCTTTAGTTCTTCTAGATCCTTGTTAAATGTTTCTTATATTTTCTCCACTCTGTTTCTGAGATTCTGGATCATCTTTACTATCATTACTCTGAATTCCTTTTCAGGTAGACTGCCTATTTCCTCTTCATTTATTTGGTCTTGTAGGTTTTTACCTTGCTCCTTCATCTGTAACATATTTTTTTGTCGTTTCATTTTTTTTTTTGATGGGTGGGGCTGTGGACAGGAGTCTTACTGGTTGTTTGGCTTGAGGCGTCCAGCACTGGAGTTTGCAGACAGCTGGATAGAGCCTGGTCTTGGTGTGAAGATGAGGACCTCCAGAAGGCCTCACTCAGATCAATATTCCCTGGGGTCTGAGGTTCTCTGCTAGTCCAGTGGTTTGGACTCAGAGCTCTCACCACAGGAGCTTGGGCCCAACCTCTGGCCTGGGAACCAAGATCCCGCAAGCTGCGTGGTGAGGCAAAAAAGCAAAAAAGAAAAGAAAAGAAAAAAAGGAGGAGTACAATAACAAAGAAGAAAAGACAAAAGAAAATTAGAAAGATAAAAATATGTTAGGAAAAATAAAAATATAATTGAAACAACTGCCACAAGGTAAAACAAAACCACAACAGAAAAAAGAAAAAAAGGGGGGTGGGGGGGAGGGAACAAGCCAAAAGAATCAAAACAATAACAAAGTATAAAGAATAAAATAAAATTAGAAAAATAAAAGATTTATTAGAAAAAATAAAAATATAAATGAATCAACAACAATGAATCAACAAGAAGGTAAAACAGAACCCCAATCTAAAACTGGAGAAAAGGGATTGGGATTGACATATATACAGTAATATGTATAAAATGGATAACTAATAAGAACCTGCTGTATAAAAAAATAAATAAAATTCTAAAAATTCAAATAAACAAATAAAAGCAAAAAAAAGGAAAAACAAAACAAAAAAAGGCTTGGTTATGGGGGAGAGGAGTTTGGGCGGAGTTTAGGCAGAGGTGGAACTTAGGCAGGGGCAGGGTTTAGGGTGGGGTGGGATGTAGGCGGGAGGGGGTGATGTTTGAGCTTGGAGTGGGGCCTAGGCTCAGGACCCACGCAGCCGCAGCCAAAAGAGGCCTTGGGGGCGGGCCCTAGGCAGGGCAACGTTCAAGCATGGGGTGGGGCTTCTGATTAGGACCTGCCCGGTAGTGGAGAGAGTTCGTCCAAAAGTGGGGGACCTCTGGAGTGTGAAGTTCTGGGGTTTGGCGGTAAGGCCCCGGGTGAGGGTGTGTGGGTGGGGTTTAGGCCCAGCGGGGTTGGAGGGGCTCTCAGAGGGGGTCTCCAAATACAGATGTAGGACCCTGGGTGAGGGTGTAGGGGCGGGGCTTGGGCTCTGCGTAGTAGAAGGGAGGCTCTGAGGGCAGAGGATTAGGCCCTGGAGCCCAGCAGGTTCCCTGGTGCCTAAGTGGACAGGGAAAGCGCTGGCTGCGTTCCCTTCCGTTCCTCCGTGCCCCACACCCCCGATTTCTGTATGTTGATTTTATATCCTACAGCTTTACAGAATTCATTGTTTAGTTCCAACAGGTCTTTGGTTGAGTCTTTGGGATTCTCTATATACAAAATCAGATCAACTGCAAATAATGACAAGCTTACTTCTTCATTTCCAGTTTGAATGCCTTTTGTTTCTTTGTTATGCCAATTAGCTCTAGCTAGGACTTCCAGTACTATGTTGAATAAGAGTGGGAAGAGTGGGAATCTTTGTCTTGTACCTGATCTTAGAAGCAGAGCTTTCATCTTTCCACCGTCGAGTGTAATGGTAACTGTGGGTTTGTTGTATATGGCCTTAATTATGTTGCGGTATGTCCCTTCTATACCCAATCTGTTTGAAGTTTTTAGCATGAAGTGTTGTAATTTGTCAGATGCTTTTTATGCATCTATTGAGATGATCATCTGGATTGTTATCTTTCATTCTATTAATGTAGTGTGTCCCACTTTTTAATTTGCATGTGTTGAACCATGCTCACCTTCCAAGGATAAACCTCATTAGGACATGGTGTATAATTATTTTGATGTGTTCTCTTTTATTGAGTTGAGTACATAGTTCTATTTTTTAACTGAAGTATAGTTGACTTAAAATATTATATTAGTTTCAGGTGTTACCATTAGTTTAAAACGTTGTCTTGCACTTTAGCATGGAAGCTTCTGATAGAAAGTTTATATTGTGGGAGTTGTCAGAGTCTAGTGTTTGCTACCCAGCAATTGTTGGACATAACCATGTCACACACATCTGCCCAGTGCAATGGGTAGAGCATGGGTTTTGAGGTGAGATCTGGATTCAGATCCATGTTAGCTATGGAAATTGTGGAAAATTCCATGACTTGTGAGAGCCTCAACTTTCTTTAATGAAAATGAAAATAATGCTGATATCATGGGGTTGTTCTGGAATTGGAAATCATGTATGTAAAGTGCCTGGTACATACATCTCAATGAATGATAATCTTGATAATGTTAAAAGAATCTATTCTTAGTTTCATCACTATTTGTTGAGAGATTTAGATGCAGCCTAGAGGACGCAGAATGAATGATAGGACCAACTAAGAGACTTTTGTGGGAATGGTGTGCCAGAGAGCCCTGACCCCTGCCCACCCCCACACCTTTTCAAGGGGCAGGAGAGGAGTAGAGAGCTAGGAGTGGTTTATTGCCAAGGGGAGTTGAGGGACCAAAAGAGTCATATCAGAATTACTGGAGGCTTTTCCAACCAATGCATCCTACATCATTTCCTGTGGAACAGCTCCACCAAACCTGCTCAACCATCCTAGTTTGCCACCAGAAGTCCCTCATCCCTACAAGTTCCTGAGTCCCAAGCACACAGGTCTGGTTGGTCACCCTTCCCACACTCACACTGATGAAGTCATCACCACAGTGACCCACTGAGGTCTCTGAGGGAGTGTGGCAGCCTTCAGCTACATTGGTGGGCGCGGGGGGCGGGGTGGCGGGGGGAGTTGCTAAAGGGTCTGCTGGAAGCTGAGGAGACAGAAATTCTACCCACACAATAGATGCACCTCATCTGTCTGACTCAGGTCTTCTTCACTTTCAGGTCAGGCAGTGTGAACAACAACTGGATGGACATTTACACCTTTGTGGAAGATTTGGTCAAGAAGTATGACAAGTACGACTTCTCCGAGTTTCAGGGTATTTACCCCTCCCAGGCAGAGTACACAGCTGTTTAGACTCAGTGGCCATGGGAGCCCCTCGGGTCAGGAGCACAGAGCCCAGGGGGGTGTTCTGAAGCAGAAGAGATAACACTGGTTCCATCAGGTCTCAGCAGCTTTCTTAGCTCCTACCTGGAAGTCGGGCCATATTGTAGGGGACACAGTCTTCCCTTGAGGACCTCATAGATGAGGAAACAGGCAAACCAGTAACACGATAACTAAACACCAGGTTAAATGGTGCCAAGGGCCAAAAGAAAAGGGCGAAGGACTTATAAGGCAAATTAAAAGGAAAAAGCAAGAATTCTTAGGAAAAAAGGATGATTTCTCAGAGGATGTGTAATTTTGAACTGGGTCTTGAAGAATGGGGAAAGACAGGGTAACGGGAGCCATCAAGGAGACTTCTTGTGCAGTGAGTGGTCTGTTCAGCTGGAGAGTAGGGTTAACTCAGGAGAAGGCTAGGAGATGAGGCTGGACGGGACAGATTTGGACCAAGGTCATCAGGGCTTATAATGCCAGGCCAAGGGACTTGTATTTCCTGCTGTGAACAATAGGGAGCTATAGATGATTCTTGGTCAGGGGTCTGACATGATCAAGGTTGTGTCCCAGGAAGGAAAGTCTGATATTGTGGGTAAAATGTTCTGTAACAAGAACGAGGAGCAGTAGAGAGCTTATCCATTAACCTATTGTAGCAATTTAGCTAAAAGATAATGAGGGTCAGTGGACCAAAAGGCAGTGGCCAGGGAGAAGAAAGGGAGGGATGTATATGAATAGCTGCCAAGAAAGAGAATGATTTTTCTAGATGAGAAGAGATAAGACAGGAAGGGCTATGAAGGAAGGAAGAGGAGTGAAGGTACAAAGAATTTTATAGAAGAGGAGAAGCCAGTTGGGAGGCCCTCATGCCACAGGCATAGGTGTCTGTCTCCTGGTGTGTGCATGTGGACCTGTGTGCGTGTGTGCGTGTGTGCGTGTGTGTGTGTGTGTGTGTGTGTGTGTGTTTGAGAGAAAGACACTTTGGGGCGGGGGGCGTGTTGGGAGCATAGGGTTGGAGCAGGATGCCATCCTGGCACTTCCTTCCAAGAAGGCACAGCATCTCCACAGGCCTCCATCACCAAGATTCCTAAAATCCTTCACTAAAGATATAGGAGCTTCCAGGGTTTGGGAAATGGACCCCAAAGAGGAAGAGTTGGGGTGAGGAACAGAGAAATTGGAATGTACCTTCTTTCTGGCTGCTCAGTGGCTTAATTTTGAGCCTGTGTCACGTACACCTTCTCATGAGCACGTGCTTCCTCCCCAGCCCTAACCTGCGAATATCCTTCATCACCTACTCCACACTGGGTCACACCCTCATGAAGCTCACCTCAGACAGGTAAGTACTGCTTTAATCCCCCAGGCAGGCCTGCTGGATGGGGTCCGTTGAGAGCCCAGGGAGCTGACAGTTCCCACTGGGAGCAGGCTGGGCCATCCTGGGCTCCCCTCAGTGTCCACTCTGACCCACAGCCCTTCCCATGGGACCAGCAAAGCAGCATCCTCCACAACGCTGAATGGGGGACAGAGAAGCGTTGACCAAGGCCTGTCAGTGTCAAAAACACAGGCAGAGAGGTTACCACAGGGCCACTTGTATCCTCTCTTGTCCAGGCAGGTCTCCACAGGGCAGAATGGCACCAGGACAAGTGGTCTGTTTTGTAACAGTCAACCCTCATTCCTCCTCAACCCCCTTTACTTTTTTTTTCAGAAATGAAATTCGTGATGGTCTTAGCAGACTTCAGAATATAGTACCTAGTGGAGCCACAAACATGCAGGAAGGATTTAAAAAGGTACAGATCCTACAGCTCTGAGAATTTATTCTGCTTTACCAAGTTCTTAGAGTATTATTGGGTCATCTCACTGCCCTCCACCAATTTCCTTCATTTTGTTGCAGGCAAATGAACAGATTCAACAAGCTAACTCAGAAGGTAAGCTTCCTGCTGGCGTTACTGTGCTCAGGTGGGACAGAGCCAGGTGCGGGCCTCAGCGAGGGCTGGTGCAGACCCACCTTGGCCAATCCTAGCGCTGACCTTGGAGCGAGTCCCTTGTCCTCTCTGTGCTGCGGGTTCCTCCTCTGCGCAGTAAGGATTAAAACCACCCCCAGGGATGCTTCCGAGAACCACATGGCTTCATGCATTACATTCCTGGTTCTTACTAGATATCAAATGCTTGACCTATGGTTGGGCTGCATGAAAAAGAAAAGAGAACTTCCAGGGATGGCGAGCAGACGGAGTTCAGTTTAGGGAACAGAGACCTTGGTGTCCCCCTGGCTGCCCACACTTTGTCCACCACAGCTCTGGCTCTGCCTCCTTTTCCCTTGAGCCTCTTCCCTCCGGTTGACTCTCATCCTGTGACTGTGCCTCCACCAGTGGAAATGGCTGTACTTGGCCCAGACCACCTGCATCGAGACTGTAGGGTTGCAGCCCTTGTCAGGAAGGATGCATGGGCTGCTGGGGAAAGGCGGGGAGCTGGGCGGGGGCTGCTGCCCAAGCACCTTGACCTCGAGTTCTGAATAGCAGGACCCACAGAGCCAGCAGGAGTGCCTGCCGGCGCCGCCCAGGACAGGGCCCACTGCCCCCTGACCCAGGGGGTGTCTTGTGCAGTCATTCTGGCTGCTCCTCCCTGCGCTCACCTGAGAGGCTTGTCCTCGTCCAGTGAAGTAGCTGCAGTTGCCTTTCAGGGCAAAGGCCGTGCCACCTGCCCATAGTGAAGGTCCACTAGGAAGGGCTCTGATCCAGTCTCAGGCTCCTCGTCTGTCAAGTGGGTCCTGGGCTGAGGCCCCTTCTCCCTCCAGGCGCTCTGGGTGGTGGGTACTCGGGTCAGGGTGGCCTCTCCCCAGGAGGAGGAGGTGTGAGAGCAGTGCTGTGGGCCTGGCAGCCTGAGGCAGGTCACTCCAGGTGCCCTGCTGACCAGGCCACTCCCTGCTTCTTCTGCAGAAAGCAAGCTTCCCTCTATGATTATCTCCTTGACTGATGGAACCCTGGAGGAAGCGCCATTTGAAATGACTAAGGAAGAAGTAAGTCCAGACCATTCTTACCAGCTTTGTGCTCCACCTGTTTTGTGAATTGTACTCAACACTTTTTTCCCTCTTAGGCTGACAAGGCTCGGAAAATGGGAGCAACAGTATACTGTGTGGGTGTAAAAGACTTTGAGGAAGACCAGGTAATTCAGAACAGGTAACCAGGTGCCACTCTTGAGCCCAGTTGGGGAAATCTTTCAAAGGCAGCTGCCCCAGGGTCTCCGAGAGGATGGCCCTCTACCCACCCCAAGTGTCTGGACAACAGGTAGCCACTGCAGATGAATAGCCAGTGCTGTGTAAACCTGCACACCAGAGGTACGGGTGGAGGAGCTTTCCCCTCGCTAAGGGTGGGCTGCTAGCAGATGCTGGCGTGTGGCCTTGGAATCCAGCATGGCAGGAGGCAAGAGCCTGTCTCCTGGGATGGGGCCTGCTGCGTCCTCAACCCCTGACTGTGTGCCCACCATCTCCTCTCTGCTGTAGTTATTGGAAATTGCAGACAGCCCGCATCACGTCTTTGCAGTAGACCAAGGATTCAAGGCTCTTAAATACATCATTGAGCCAGTGAGTGAGGGCTGGACGTGAGAAGTGGGAAGGGGTAGCTTCTCGCCAAGCCCCCGTGTTCAAGCCCCTGCCCCTCATCTCCCTATTCTAGCTCGGAACTAAGTCCTGTATTGAAATTACAGCTGTGGAGCCTTCCAGTGTCTGTGCAGGAGGTAAGAGCTGGAGTGCTGTTTTAAACGTGTGTGTGTTTGTATGAGTTGTGAATGTGCCCAGTGTGCATTGTGGGTGTGCTCTGAGCACATGGCTTCACTATGTGTGGGGTGTGCGTATAGTGTGTGTGGTGTGTGTGAGTGTGGTGTCTGAGTGTGTGGGATGATTGTATGGAAATTGTGGGCATAGGACTACATTGGGCATATAAGGGAATGTTTATGTGAGGTGTGTATGCCGAGTGTTGGGGGGGTGTATTTGTATAATTACTTCTTTCTTCCAGTGTTACTGATGTGTAATTGACATACAGCTCTGTTTAAGTTTGATGTATGCCACAAAATGACTTGACACAAAGATATTGCAAAATGATGAGTGTACATATTTTTTAAACTCAAAACCAAAAGTTTAAGAAATAAGAAAAACCTTATTTTAAAAACCCTCAACAAAACACTAGCAAATAGAATCCAACAATATAAAAAAAGCACAATACATCAAGAATAATTAGGGCTCACCTCTGAAATGCAAGCCTGATTCAGTATGTGAAATATCAATGTGATTTTCCTCATCAGCAAAATGGGGAAGAAAAATATGATTATTTCAGTGGATGAAGAAAAGAATTGGACATAGTTCACGGTCAGCGTCATACTGGCAACACAGACTGACAAAGGCATCCAACAAATACTCACAGCTATCACTACACCCAGTGGTTCAATGGGGTCGACCTCTCCCTGAGACCTGGAACTTGACAAGATTGCCTTCTCTCCTTTGGGAGGGTCCCTGCATCGGTGTGGGGAGGATCCTGTGCAGTTGCTTGTCTAGAAGAAGCCCTCTCTCTCAGTGAGCTCTGTGTGTGCTGGCTTGTGAGTCCACATCACTGGGATTTGTGGAGCTGAGGTGGGTGGATAAGCACACGCTCCCACTGGTAACAGTACACAGCTGGATGCAGCCGGACGCAGGCCCAGGAAGCTGGGCCTGGCCGCGGTGCTCTGAACTGCAAGGCTACAGCACAGTAGGCCATGGGGTCAGACACAGCAATGTTCATATCTGAGCTCTGCTGCCCCCAGACATGAAACCAGGGCTTCTCTGGTGTCATGTGCCAGCCGTGCAGCACCCTGACAGCTTCAATTCTCTGATTATGTCCCTGGGACATACACAGGCCTGTCAAACCATAGAGGAAGATGCCCATTGTCATTCACGCCCTGTGGTGGCTCAGCTGAGGTGACAGGTGCCCACCGCACACCCTCTGCAGGCGTGGCCCAGCACTGCTGCTCTGACCTTTACAGCTGCTGTCATCTTGTCAAAAGCTGCCACACAGCATGACTGTCACTTGGAGGGAAAGCTCAAGGCAGGAACCTGGGCCCCAAATAAAGTAGAAGAAGCTGTTCATCAGGCTGTCGTTCTGAATAAGTCAGTGGGCCGGGTGTGGGGAAGCCGGGAGTGGGGAGCATGAGGCACGTGGCCTCTTCAGCCTCTCGGTCTCCCTCCAGGACTAGGCAGAGGCCTCTGCTGGCCTCCCTGCCTCCAAACCTGTGCTCCAGCCATCCTCTGCACAGGGCCTGAGGGGCAGAGAAGACCACTTCCCTACCCCAGCCTGACCATGGAAGCTGAGGCCCCTGAGCCAGACAACCAGACCCTCCAAAGTCCAACCTCTGCTCTAAGCCCATCTGCTGCGGAGGCTGGGGGCTGAGGGGACTGGGCTCCCTGCAAAACCTTCCTCAGCTTTACAGGGTCCAGCCCACCATCCTTTTGGGCCTTATTCTCAGGGCATCTCAATCCCAAAGCCTTTCCTAGTCAACTGGTCCCTCTGGCTTCTCACAGCCCTTGCTCTATTCCTGCCTCTTGTCAGGCACTTGTCACCCAGTATGAGCCATGACTTCTGCTTGGCTGTGTCCACAGCTTTGTTTTTTTATTTTTTATCATTCAATTCACTGTTTTTTTGTTTTGTTTTGTTTTTTGCGGTATGTGGGCCTCTCACTGTTGTGGCCTCTCCCGTTGCAGAGCACAGGCTCTGGACGTGCAGGCTCAGCGGCCATGGCTCACGGGCCCAGCCGCTCCGTGGCGTGTGGGATCTTCTTGGACTAGGGCTTGAACCCTTGTCTCCTGCATTGGCAGGCGGATTCCTAACCACTGCACCATCAGGGAAGTCACCATCTTATATCTTGATGTATTTCAAAATAGCTTACAGTCATCAGGCTACTGCACCACATTTCTTTACCTGGGAAACAATTTTTGTTAAGATTTCTCTTTTTGAAATGCAACAAGCAAGTGTATCATTTGACGAGTTCTGAATAACTTTTCTTCCAGAGAGAAAGCTCTCTGTTCCAGAAAGGATGCATCTCCCTTACCCGGACTGTTCGTCCTTCTGCTGCCTGAGAGCTGGTGGGCAGTGGACTGTACGTGGGACATGCAGCCCTGCAAGCCGATTTTAGACCTTCCTGTGACTTCATTTTCTTCCTGTGGTTGATACTGTTGGAGGAATTGGGGTGCAGGGGGAGGGGTTTGGGAAGCAAAAGGAGCAGCTTTCTGGACAAAGCAAAAATCCTTTACCTGCAAGTCTCTTGATGAAATATTGAGACCATCACCCTGCCTTCTACTTTGGAGACTTGCCGTAGTTCAGAAGCCCCCCTTAGGGAGTGGCAGTGCCTGGGGCACAGGGGGCTCTGCTGCAGAGGTGAAGCAGCACCCGAGCGGGGCTGAGGGCAGCAGGAGACACAAGGAGGAAGGAGGGTGTCCAGGCGGAGGGCAGCGTGCGCTGCTCCTGAGGGTGCGGCACGGGCTGTGCGCTGGGCTATCAGACGGCCCTTCCCTCAGCTGCCGCCCGCCCTCCTGTCAGCTACGTGGAATAGGAGGCTGGGTCCAACCTTCACCATGAGGCCGGGACTGCCAGGTCCTCTGTGGGGGCTTTCTGCTTCCAAAAGCCTATCAAAACATGTTAGCAGGCCAGCTTCAGCCCACAGCCCAAGAATCTAATTGCCTCAAAATAGAGAATTTGCAAACTTAGCCTTGATCTGATGGGAACTGCATGAAGAATTGAAGCAGGAGGAATCAGGACTGCCAGGTCCAAGGTTGTGCTGGCATTTCTGAGGCATGTCCCTCAGAGTTAACTGACCTCAAGTATTTAATTGACCTTGACCAGGAGACAGAGTTGGAGGCTGATGACCTCAGGCTAGCAGCAGGAAGATCTGCATTTATCCTGGCCAGCTCCCCAGAAGTCAGGCACTCTAGCTGCCTTCTCTGGATCCCCTAGTATTTGTTTCAGTTGTCAGGAAGCACCAGTGGGGACCCAGCAGCCTGCAGAGGGGCTATGGCCCAGAACTGCATCTTAGCAAATCAGTGTCTCCCACCCTGACAGAAGGAGGTGCTTGGTGAATCTCTGTGGTGGGCGTGGGGGGTTGTGTGAGGCACATGAAGGGGCAGGAAGAGGGAGGGGCAGAGCACTCATTGCCAACTTCAGAACCACAGCTGAGATAGGATTTCACCTTCCATGGGGGATTCTCCTGTGCAGGGTCCTCGCCTCCTTCTTGCCTCACCCAGGTTCTGGCCTTGCTCCTGGGGTCTCCAGCCTGCCATAGGCAAAGAGAGAGAGACACGGAGGAGGAGCAGACTACCAAGTGTCAAAAAGCCCCACAGACACCCAGGCTTGTATGCTCAGCTCAGACAAGGGTCAGGACTGTCTTCAGCCTGTGTTGTCTGGGTTCCTGTCATTTGTGTAAGAGAGGGCCTGGTGGAGAGCACTGCCTGCGCCTTTTAGGGAATACCTTGGCTTCAGAGTGAGAAACCTATGGCTGGGTTTGCCCCTGTGGAGGGTATGAGACTGGATGCCTTTAATGAGTTGGATGGGTCGGGGCAGTGGTGAGAAGCCCCTGAGTGCTCAAGGCCCAGCCATCTCAGTTGTACCCTTTGTGATACCAGGTGAGGCCCAGTGTGCACACAGATACTGGTTCAGACACACATGCTTCCTCATCGGAGTCCCTGGTAATTCAGTTATGGAGTGGCCTGTCGTAACTGCAAGATCAGAGGGAAGACAGCACTCAGCCCCTCCTAATACAGACCTTTGGGTGTTGCCCTTGCAGATGAAAACGAATTGATGATTTCTGGAAAAGGATTTAATAATGCGAAGAAGGAGGATGAAGTTATTTGTAGATTTAAGTTCAGTGACAAGCAGTTGTTTGGTAAGTAACCCCCTTGGTGCTGCCAAGTGACATGCTTCCCACACCACACTGCGTTCCCTGAGCCAGCTAGGCGGTCGAAACCCTTGCTGACCACTCACTGTGGACACTGTGAGGATAGAGGCAGCATGGACAATGGAAGGAGGGACCTGGCTGGGAAGCCTGGCCACTGCTCCCTTCATCTCACGCCAGGAAGTGATCAGTCCCCAGCACATCAAGAGCTTCTTGGGTCAGGGCATACACCTTTCAAGGCTGGGTTGGGGGTGCTGGGTCTGTCCTCACTGCTACACTCCCCCCACACTTTCCTCGGCCCTCACTTCCCTTGAGAGACAAGGACTTGAATCTCACGAGTCTGCTGGTGGGAAGTGGAGGCGGCCCCAGGGCCCTGAGTCTGGGTCAGGTGCACTGAGTTCACCCAGGACCGTGTGGTCACCTGGGATTGAGCGAGGATGCCAACTGCCAGGCCTGGGCCCCGGAATCCTGGCTCTGGCCCACATTACATGTGTGATCTTGACCTAATGAGTGTTCTGCTCTCAGCCTCTATTATCTGTACTGTGAAATGGGGCCAGTATAGTAGGTGCACTAACTAAGCCCTATCACATATTGTAAAGCTACTGTTTGGAAATACTCAGGCACCAGGTGTCCCTCCAGGATGGGTGAGAGGCCTGAGGAAGCACACAGTTGGGGAAGCAGATGTGTCCTCAGGGCTGAGGTGGGCCTTATCTCCCCCACAGAGCACCTGGGGACAGTTGAACTTCCTCTTCCTTCTCAACCCTCCCCTGATGCATTGATTTAATATGGTTATATTATGTTCAGTGACACTCCTCATTCCAGGGCCATCTGGTAAACCCAGAGTGAGCCCTCGCCCCATCACACTTCTGGGCCATCTCTCCTTCTTCCACGGGTGCATAGAATGCACAGGCCTCTGCCATTGCCACACTCTCACACCACATAGTGTGTAGATGGCCTCAGGGAGCTAGATTTCCCTTGGACTGTAATTTCTCAGGAGTGTTTAGGACTCAGTAACACATTTATGTGGCGTGCTAATGTTTATTGAGCACCTACTACATCTGCTAATGTGCTAAGTGCCTTACATGCACTATCCCAGTTAATTCTCAAAAGAAACCTATTGTTATTCCTTTGTGTAGATCTGAAACCAGAGTCAGAGTCAATTCAAGAGCTTGCCCAAGGTCACAAGCTGGTTCAGGAAGAGCTGGAAAGTAGGCATAGGTGATGTGATTGCCCAGTCTGGGCCTTTGACCTCTCTGAGATGACAGTTCTTGAGGAAGGTGGGACTCAACCTATCCTCCAGGAGATGTGTTCAGATGTTCCCCTGTGTTCCATGGCTATATTGCTTTCCCACTCTAGATATCACCAGTGTTTCTCTCTGAGTTGGACCAGCACCAGGATCTCACACAGGAGGGTCCATCCCACAGTCCTGGGCTCCTCTGCTGACCACCTCACTGCACGTAGTCAAGGCTGACCAGAAGTGGCCGTACGGGGCTGTTTATCACCAGGAGCCCTGATGCACTGATGAGGATTGATTTGGTTCTTTTTAATTACATTTTCCTCTGATTAAAACATATGGCAAAACAGTTTAGAAAATATAGAGAAACATAAAGAAGAAATATTTTAATCAAGGTTTCTATATGTTTTGTCTGTCACTAGTATGTAAAGTTTTCATATTATAAGACAAAGCTTTTTAAATGTGGCAAGTGAAATATTTAGTTAATCCGTTAATATTGGAAACTGCTTTCCAGTCAGCCATGCTCTTCTGGGCCCTTAGTATGTGGGGTGCCTGCCGTCACCTCCCTCTCCCTGTTCTGGATTGTGAACAGCCTATGGAAAGTAAGTTGCTCCCCTTTGGAATTTTTTTCACACTAATCCCAGCCATCTTATCCTTCAGATGCAAATCCTTTCCCCTAACCATACTCGGCGATTAGTTTTCATTTTCAGTCCCAACAAAGGACTAACACAGTTCACAGCTAATCTGACAGTTGAGTTAGACCCAAAAACATTTCCACATGGAAATGAACCATTCTGTAGGGAATAGCCCTGACCTGAGGCAAAAAGGAAAAATAATACAAATTATTAGAGATTGTTAATTATAACAATGCTACACAGTAGAAAGCAGGAAGTACAAAAAAGTAAAGAATAAAATGTTACCCCTGATTCCAGATCCACAAATAAGTGCCGGTAACATCTCAAATACAGCTGGTAAACCCCAGTTTTCCTGAACGATAGAAGAAATACTGAAGTGGAATTGAGGAAAGTATTGAGCTTCACGCAGAGCCTTCCTCATGAGACATATTAGTTCCCAAAAAAATGCCCCTAAGTTAAAAGGAGGCTCTAAAAACACTAACAGACTAGGAATGTAAGAGGAAAATCTTTAGTTTGACTATGATCTGTGTACTTTTGAAGTTTAAGTGTCCGGGTAGTGACACCTAGACTCCAGTCTTTTAAAAATTAGAGAATATTTCTGAACAGACAACAAGCCTATTTTTGAATAAATTTAAAAGAAGAACATTTAAAACTATCTCCACTTTTTGGGAGATACTCCGGAACGTGTCCCTAGAGGCGTGGCCCTGGGCATGGCCCCTCCTGTAGAACTTCATCCCTAACCTCTGATCACAGCCCTGTGGGTGCAAGTCTAGGAGAGAACCTGCTTTCATCCTACACAGCAAAAATGTGCAGGCCAGCATCTGTCCACACAGGGCAGCAGGTGCAGAGCTGTGGTTCCAGACCCCAGGAAGTGGTGACCTAGCTCCTAGGGCCTTGGGAAGCCTGTGTCATGAAAAAGGCCAGTGAAAGGACTCTTCTCCCGAATCACCGATGTCGGAACCGCTGCAGCCCTCTGGGACCATTGATTCTAACTTTCAGAGGGGAAGTCTGGGACCTGGGGAAGTTTGAGCAGGGTGGGGAGAAAGCTGGTAGGAAAGCCAGCAGTCAAAGCAGCTGGGCCTTCCCATCTTTCTTTACATCTTTTTTTACAAGGATGTAAAGAGTTAGGGCTCAGGAGAGGAGAAGGTTCCACAGCTACTAGCTACAGACTGTCTGAGCCTCCGGAGTGCCACCTCCCAGCTCCCACAAAGTTACAGGACAAGCACGAACACAGAAGCCCTGTTCCCCTCAGGCTTCCCTGTGTCCATAAATGTCACCACCACCCACCCAGGCGCTCTGCTCACTAACCAGCACATCGTCCTTGACTCCTCTTTGCTCTCATCCCACATCCAGTCCACCTGCAGGCCCTGCTATCTGTGTGTCCAAACTTACCCGAACCTGGCCAGCCACACGACAGGCTCACTGCACTTAAAATAAAGCCCAAACCCCTTCTCAGGGCCCACGAGGCCCCGCCCCCGCTCCTCACTCACGTCTTTCCCACAACAAGCTCAGCTAGTTCTGCCTCAGGCCTCAGAACAGGTGCCTACAGCCCGGACCCTCTTCCCCAGACCTTTCCCTGCCTTTCCCCTCGTCTGGTTTCACTCCGGCGCTTATTTTCTTCATTGCTTGTTACTTTATTGTCTGTCTCCCTCTCCAGTCCCACAAATGTCAGGTCCTTGAGAGCAGGGCCTCTGCCTGCCTTGTTCCCACTAGACGCCAGAGCCCTGACAGTGCCTGGTGCACAGTAGGTGTCAGAAGAAGGCAGAGAAGAGAAGCTGCATCTGCCAAAGTGGTAGCTCTGCTTCCAAGGGCAGGCAGAAGGGGAGGGGCGGATGGGTGGACAAGTCCACTGACATTCTTCTCATGTGATTGTCTTTCAGATATACAAGCCGAGTCTGTGAAAGATACCAGTATAACATGCCCAGGAGTAAAGATAGAGAAGCCAGATCAGTAAGTGCCCAGCTCAGGGGCCAAGTGGGCAGTTTTTGCCACCATGAGGTGTAAAAAATTTAGGAAGCCACCTCTACTGGGGCAGCACATGTCTGTCTCCAGGAGGACTGAGGGCATCCTTCACACCTGCCCTGGTTGGTGGTCCCCGGAGGTGCTCAGGGATCTGCTGTGGCCCAGGCTCTGCTAAGGAGCGTAGGATGCAGGAGATGATGTGCCCCAGGGATGGTACCTTTGCTCCAGGCAGCCTTTTGGAGCTAAATTCACATACTCTGTACATACAGAGGAGTCGGGATGGTGACATCATACCGCCATCCCTGGTCCCTTCACTCATGGCCACGAGGACATCTGACCCCATGCAGGGCTCCTCACTGCCTGGTCAGCCCTCACTGCAGAAGCTGACCTCGTAGTACTTCGGGATGAGCTCCCCTTACCCCTGCTGTCTGCTCTCTGGTAGCCCTGAGTGCCTGATGCTCAAAGCCATTCCAGTGAGGAGCTATTATAGGCTACAATTTGAGTCAAGTGTAAGAACTGTGTCTGGCCTGGTAGTCACTGTCTGCCCCTTTTATGCTTTAGGGAGGTCTTTGTTGAAGTTAGCCTGAACAATGGTGTCAGCTTCATCAACAACAATGTTAGCATCACCAGCAAGAACTGTGCGAGTACCAGGGTAAGGCTCTAGCATCTAAGGCTGTCCTGACACCCTGAACCCTGGGGAGGCAAGTGAAGGGAACAACACCCCAGGCAGGCCCAGCAGGTAGCCTGTGCAGACAGGCCCCTGAGCAGCATCTCACAGGTAGCTCGGAGCCCTTAGCCCTACCTCCAGGAGCTGAACCCCCATGAGGCTTGGGTAGTGCCTTGAGAGTGCTACTAAAAAGAGCACCTGGGGGACACCTTACTGTCCAGGTCTTGCAAACCTTTGCTCTCTCTGTGAACCAAGTGTCACTGAAGGTACATGGAAGAGACCAATTAGAGCCCTAAGCAGAGTCCAGAAACAGTGCTGAGGCTCTTCCCACCCTGGACCCACCTTGCCATCTCCCCTGGCCCTGGCCTTGTGGTGGGGAGCTCAAGGCTCCATCCTGGATTCCAGCCGGGGTGAGCGGGAGAGGCTGGGGCACTGTGTGCTAGGAGACAGGGTCCAGAGCCTCTAGGACACCTGGGCCCTCCAAGTCGGGGTCCCCGGCATAGGGGTCAGGAGGGTGGGAGCAGCTGTGACCATGCTTAGTCAGCGTGGCCCAAGGTTGCAGAGCGGGGAAGTAGGGGAGGGAGGCTACGGGGAGGTGAGCAGGGTGTCCTGCCTCTGCTCTTGCATCCACACCTCTCTGGGGCCCCGAAGCCCCTCCCTCACCCATCTGTGTGTCGTAGCATTTTGTGGTCCTCATAAAACCCCTGTATGTCATACTAGGCAGGCAGTGAGGGCTGGGTTGTCACTGCATGGAGGACTGGGCTTCCTTGACAAGGCTCTGGGGAGAGCCTCTGAGCAGGGCCAGCAGTGGGGTCTGTGGCCCAGGGCTCCACAGTGGCTCTCTAGGTACCAGCCCCGACCTCCTAGAATCTGTGTCCTCAGGTGGGGCAACCAAGTAGAAGGGGGACTGGGAGGACAGGGTGGGCTGGTATGGGATCCAAGTAGCAGGCGCCTGGTCCATGCCGGAACTCTGCTGTGTGTTCTTTCTGTAGGAAGGGAGACTAGATGACAGGAATGCCCCACCAGCTGCCCAGCAGCCTCCCGAGGAGCCTCCCTCATCACCACCCCCACAGTTCACCCCCTATGTTAACCCTCTCTACTTCTATGCCCTCATCCCGGCCCTGCTCCTGTTCCTCCTGATGCTCTGGTGCATCTGGTGGCTGTGCCGCAGGAAGGTGAGTGACCCCTGCCCGCACAGCTTGCGTCCAGCCCTCGCCAACCCCTGAGGGACCAGCCCCATGCCTGCCCCATGATCCTGCCTGTGGCCGGGTTCCATCAGCTCTGGGGTCCTCACACTAGCAAACAAGGCACAGACTCTGTCTTCCCATCCCGGGCATAGACACAGCCAGCTTCTAGGGGGCCACCTGCTTCATGCTTTCACCTTCACAGGGAGGTGGCCTATGGACTGTCCCAGCCCCTGGGGCAAAAGGACCCCAGGCCTCCCGAGACCAGGGCTGCCCCACAGCAGTCAGACTTCTGAAGGACTCAGGTAGACCAAGGCCCCAGGAATCTCCGCTGTTGGGGGACAAAGAGGGGTCTGCAAGGGCACTGATGGTCCAGAGGGAGAAGGATGCTGGCCGGGAGGATGCTAACCCCAGGGGCAGCTGTGCCTTTGAAAAACAGCATGGATCCCTGTCCATCTCTGGTGCCATTCCTTCATCAGTCATCACTAAGTCACCAGGATGTGTAGGGCCCCGTGCTGGGCACAGATGGTCAGAAATGAAGCAGCCACCACCCTTGCCCACAGGAGCTCACCATCTGATGTCTGGTCTGGTATTGGTAGCTGGGGGGCATTGAGGGTAAATGTCACCTTCAGAGGGTGTGGCAGGTGCCCTGATAATGATAAAGGACAGAGACTGGCCCTGGGTGGGAGGGAAGGCAGAGGCGCTGGCCGGCTGGGTTTGCAAGGACACAGGCCAGAGGTGGGTGAAGAGGAGGAACAAGCAGAGCTGAGAAAGGACAAGCAAGGCAGCATAGAAGCCAGCAGGTCAGATTTCTGCAAAGGGCGAGAAGTGAGGAGAGAAAGCCGGGTGGGGGAGAGGGAGGTGGACTGTCATCCCTGAGGGCTGGGAGGCAGGGAGGGCTGCAGGGGGAGGGAGGGCAGGGGAGAGGAGGAGGGGTGTGGGGAGTGTTCTCTTGTCTTCATATGATGTCAGGGCTGCGGCTGAAAACTCTACCAGGGACCAGGGGCCTTAGTCTGCCTGTCTCCCCCTTGACCCTCCACGGAGGTACCGATTCCCCTTTGATGACTGAGGAGCCTGAGGCTCAGGGAGGTGGAGCCTGTTGGTTGCAGACCCACAGACAGTGGGCCCCAAGGTTGACACCCCAAAAGGCCATGGTCTGTCCCCCTACTGCTGCTGAGCACGGTCCCCTCCTGTCTGTGTGGCTGAGCTGGAGCCCTCCACATGCCTTTTATTCTAACCTGTGATTATCACCATGCCCCACAGTGATCGTCCCTTGTTGTGGGTACCAAGTAAGAAGGAAAAGATGGATGGGGGTGAACAAAGCCATTAGGGAGGGAGCTGTGACCCCCAGGCTAGGGTGTGAGAGTTGAGGGAAGCCAATTCATGCTGCAAAGACCTGGTAGCAGAAAGCATCACTTCAGTAGAGATGAGTTTTATGGGCACTAAACTTTGACCACTTCAGTTTTGACCATTTCCATTCTAGACCATCAAGGAGCCACCACCAGCCCAGAAACCAGAAAAAGTAAGTGGTGTGTTTCATTGTGATGTTGTCACCATACTTGATGCACACACTGACCTGCAGAGAGAGGCCCTCTGACATGTATGGGGAGATGCCCTCCCCCGCCCCTCCAGCTCCCACCTACCTGGGCAGAAAAGCTGGCAGAAAGAAGAGAGTGACAGAGGGCAGGAAGGGATGCAGATGAAGAAGTGGGCTCAGAAAATGTCACCCAAACAATATCATTCCTGAACTCCTAGTATGGCCTGATCCAGGACCTTTATCACAGCTATGATCCCTCCTGATATAAATGGGCTTTTTGTCAATTCCCAAAGGACTGTTAGTAGGATGGTCCTTCCCAGGACTCAGGTGAGTTTTTGAGAAAGGATCCTCAGGTTTCAGGGACCTGGTCCCCCTCCCCAGCCTCTGATGTATGTTGGGCTCCATTTCCTTGGTCTTTATCCTTGTCTCATGTCAGGGTGAGGGTCTTGGCAGTGTTAGCCTTTTGGGATTGGGGAGCAGAGGAGGGTGGAGGGACTCTTACAGGGCATTGAGCTTTGAAGGAACCACAGCCCAGGTGAGCACAGGGACCAAGGGTCAGGTGAGGAGGCTGGGGCTGACCCGGGGTAGGGGCCCAACCCAGGGCCCATAAGAAGTAGTTAGAGTAGGGGTGCCGTGTCCCCAGGCAGGGGGACCTGGGCCTGAGATCTGGTGGGGAACAGGGTCACTGCCCCGGCTGACGTCTACACTGGCTGCATTGTGGCCTGGGGAGGCTGGATCTGCCAGAGTCAGGTGAATACAGCCCTGTCACCTGCTAATGCCCACACCCCTGCCAGCCTCCGTCACATGGCACAGCCTCACACCCAGCTTCTCCTGCAAGGGTGGCTGCCAGGAACCAAGGGGACAGGATAGAGTTTGTTGATATTTGGAGAAGAGCCATCTTTGTAAACCAGAAGGAGTTGGTGTGTTTTTCACGTGGAGGCCACTCTCTTACGTGCCGGGCGCTGCTCATTTGTCCTTGATTCTCCAACAAACATTTGCTGAGAGGCCAGTACTTGACAGGTGCTGGGGCAACAGATGTCATGTGTCTGCACCCAGGCGCTGCCAGACAAGGACGCAGACGGTGTTTTCTCTTCCTCGGAGCCGGAGGAGACATGTCAAATGTCATGCCCCACAGTGATTGTCCCTTGTGGGTGCCAAGGAGGCAGGATGAAACAAATAGAGGTGAGAAAGGCCCTTGAGAAGGAGTGATGACCCCAAGGCTGGGGAGCAGGAGGTGAGGGTAGCCAGTTCGTGCACAGGTCTGGACCCATAAGGCATGGAAATGAGCTGTGGGTACTGGACTACAGTCACTTGGTGCCAGAGAAAAGCCAAAGCCCTCCCGACCCTAGTGGCCCAGGGGAGGCCAAAAAGTATGAGGGCTCATGTTCCCATCACCACCAGGGTATCCCCCTTGGGATGGGCCCAAGTTTCTGGATGTTGGTGGGTGGCCCCAAAGGGTGGCTGTAGTGCTATCTCAGGGAATTGGTGGGGACAGAGCCCTGACAGGCCATCTCAAGTCAGAGGGGACACCACCCCTCTAGAGGCAGCATCTATGCCTGTAGCTTCCTCACAACCACATCTGCTTTTCAGGGAAAACTGGATACCTTGTGTGACTTTGTCCAGCACTGCAACCAGATGTCATTGATGTGGTGTCCGCCCAGGGACATGGTAAGTAGGGCACAGGGATGCTCCCCGTGGGCTGGGGTCTTGCTTTTGCCCTTGACAGTTGCCCCTGGGACTGTGGGTCAGAGAGCCCTCTCCGGGCGTCTGCTGAGAGGAACACCCAAGGTGTGGAGACCTGGAGCTCATGAGCCTCCAGACGATTCTCAACATGGTGCCCGTGCATTTCCCCTGCGTCCTCGTCTCAAGGATGTCAGGACCTTTCTTCTCCAGAGCAATGCCCAGCAATTCCAATCTTAAGCGAAAAGGGCTGGAGAGGCCTGTTGGACTCCCGTCCATCGTCCCTCCCCACTGCCTACCTGACCCTGTGGGACTGCTGGCTGCACCCCATCCATGAGACCCTCCTGGGCTGCTCACTCAGCTGCAGGAGTGGCGGAGGACATGGTGACACCCCCTCCCCAATGTTGTCTGGTCAACACTGACTGGTTTTACCAGGTAGTAAAGATGCCCTCCTTGTGTCAGTGCCTGTGACAGTGGGGAGAAGCCCAATTTCTCCACTTGTCATCCTTGTTATTTAATAATAATAATGATAGATAATTTTATTGTGTCCTTTCTGTGGGTCAGTTGCTCAAGAACTTTACATGTTTTCACTGCTTTAATCCTCCTAGTAACTGTACAGGTAGATACGACTATTATCCCAGCTTTACCAAGGGGGTACTGACCCACAGAGAAGCTGAGTGACTTGTCCCAGGTCACAACAGCTGGGAGGGGCAGAGCTAGACTTGAGTTCTGAGTCTGGGCCCACCTTTCTCACTGCTCTGCCCTGCTTTTGGGTCAGCACTCATGGTCTCATGATGGTTACCCCCAAACCACCAGGCGCTGCCCTACTCAGGCCCCTGGGGCCCAAGGAGGGCAGTGGTTTGCCTGAGAATCATCTGCCTGGCCATTCCAAACTCAGACCCTTTGCATAGACCGGGCCAACCCTATAGTGAGGGCTGCGCTCACCACCTTCACTGAATCAGACAAACACTGGCTCTTGGTGGCTGGGCAGGTGGGCGTTTGGAAACTCTAGACAGGCCTGAAAGCCTCTGGACACTGCTGGTGACACACCTGAGGTGTGCTCACACCCAGCAGAGACACTGTGTGTTGACAGTGGTGTCGGGGCTCCTTTGGCAGCTGGGCTCCCAGTTCTGGGTCTGAATCGAGCACTGAGTCCCAGCCTTGAGTGCACAGAAGCCCCATTTTCCACCTGATTCTCCTGGAGCCTCTCCCAGAACCAGCCCCTTTATAGTCATAAGAGCCCCACCCCAGCCTTATGCCCTGAACAGTGGAGACACCCACCCAGAGATGCTCACTCAGGATCAGGAGGGACAGAGCAAGACAGAGGGCTGAAGCAGAGGGGGCAAGAGACAAGAGGGTGGACAAAGGGAAGATGCCAGGTATGGCCTTCCTGCCCAGCGAGGTAAGGGCAGGAGCGCTGAGCACCTCTCTGAAATGGTCCCATTCCCAGGGCCACTCTTCGAAGCTCAGGTTGGGGAAGTGGCAGAGTGATGGATTAGGGGGCCTTATAGCTGCCCAGGGCTCTGCCAGGCCCCTGCAATGCCAGCTCTCGAGTCCGCCCAGCAGTCTGTGGCTCACAGTGACCTGTGTGCTCGCTGGAGGCAAAGCTGAGGCCTGACACATCAGGGGAGTTGCCAGGACCACCCAGAGAGTAAGTGGCAGCAGCCAGAGCTGCCTGCAATCAACCCTGCTCATGCTGAGAGGGGCTGAGAGCCCGTAACTGAGCCTGGTGGATGTGACCCCTCCCACTCCTCTGCCCCCATCCCATTTGACCTTGTCCCTCCCAACCTTAGTCCTGGAGACCTAGTGCTGTAGGATTTCTCTGGATACGCCAGGATTCCAGTAGGTGCAGGAGTGAGTCCTGATTCCTTTCTTGAAGGCCTCAGTGCTCTGGTCCCAGGCTTAAAGTTCATCTTGGTCTAAGTGACGGGCTGTCAGCTGGGACCTACAGTCTCTGCAGACCACAGTCTGCCCCCAACCCCAGCCCTGAACGTGCAGACGTAAGTCTTTCGTCTGCTCACTGCAGACCACCCCGTGTTCTGCTCAGACAGAATCTTGCCCAGACCCTCTTCACCAGGCTGTGCTGGAAAACAGAAGCCGCAGGAGAGGAGGTTCCCAGCAGCACAGGTGCAGAGCCTCTCTCTCCTCCTTCCAGTTCCCGATCCACAGGGAGGTTGTTTCCAAACTCCCCAGCCTGGACTGGAATTGCAGTCAGGCCTGTGGATGTGAACGTGCTCAGAATGTGAACTGTGGAGTCTGGGGTTGAACTTGTAGGAGATACTGCCTTCTAAAACCTCAGTCAGCTGCTCGTTTCAGTGAATCCAGATGTTTCTGCACTTCAGCACAATACCATGCAGAAAATTCTCAAAGGCTCAGTTTACCAAAAATCTCAGAGTTTTTGTAGCAGACGCAATCATGCTTGTTTACTGTAACCTTCTGTGAAATGACTGTGTCTCTCTGCCCCACTGCCTTCTCATCCCCAGAGGAAGTTTTCTAATAAGGGTCCCTTCCAGACCATCTCTCCCTACACACATATACAAAATGACACAGCAAGACTCAGTTTAGTTTCTTAGTCTTGAGCCAAACCCTGCCCCCAATCCAAGGTCCTGATTCTCTTCCTTCCCTGCCTTTTCCAAGGCAGCCCATTCAGTTCATGGAAATCAGTTCTCCTAGATCCGTCAGAAAAATCGGGTAAAAATGGGAAACCTTCCATGTCTCACTGATGTGATGCTGACAGTGATACAACTGTCTCCAAGAGAGTGTGACCTGGGTGCCACCACCATGCAAGGCCCTTTACACAAGGATCTCATTCATTCTCCCAACAGCGGCCGTTTATACAGAGTAGGGGTCGCCAGACACTGAGTACTTTACACAGGCTCACTCTTTTCATCCTCCCAGCACTCTGCGGGGGAGGAAGCTGACCCCTGAGCAGTTGAGTCACCTGCCCAGCCACATAGCATGAAGCAGTAAGGCCAGTACCAACAGTCCAGGGCCCAGACCTCACCCCGTGCTTGGCTGCCTCTCTGTCCTGCCAGATGATCACTCCTTTGCATTTTGAAGCTGAAGAAACCGAGGTTCTGATGTTTCATGATGGGCTCAATGTGACAGAGTTCTGGAGGGGTACAGCAGGGCTGTGAACAGAGCCCAGGGAGGCTCACTTCCAGGTCCAGGCTACGGCTCCTGTAACCTGCTATCACGGTGATAGGGAAACAACTGGAAAGTAATTCCTTCCTCTGTGCAGTGTGTTAGATGTGCAAACAATTATGAATGTTAATTTCTTATTTTCACACTGTGTTGCTTGCAGACCTCCTCTAAATATGAACACATAAATATTTATTGGAAACAATTGTCCTGGGTAACGATCAGAGCTGCAGAGAGGCCATATGATGCATTCATGGCCAAGGAGCTCCTGAGTTCCTATCTTTTGACCCCATCCACAGAAGGAGCACCAAGCCGTGTGTGATAAAGCTGGGGCAGGACTTGAGCCCTCCAGGAAGTCCCAAGTTGACAGATGTCCTTCAAGACAGTGACCTTTGTGAAAGTCCCAGATCATAACTTTGGGACAGTGATGGCAGCCTGCTCCTCCATGCTCGACAACCCTCACCCCCTACTCCTCACACACACACAGACTCTCTCACACACATTCACACATACAAACACGCTCACATGTACACGTGCGCACACACTTCCCTCTGTAATAAGCAGGAGATCCAGAAATGGAACCAAAGCTCCAGAGCACTGGAGATTAAGGTTCAATCAACCATTTGCCAATCTCTTAAACATCCCTTCACTGTGGAGTCGCTGAGTTGATGTAAGAAGTAATTGGTCACTGGCTTAGATCTCTTCATTAATAGAAAACCAGAGGGGAGGGAGACCCTTCTCAGCCCCTAGTCACCTCCCTCACCCCCTTATGATCACACAACAGACTCAGGGGCTCTGCCACTACCCAGGGGCCTCCACCACCACCTGGATCCACTTGCTCCTCTCCCTCAGCCCACGTACACGTCCCCCTGCAGCTCCCAGTGACGGGCTGCAGCTGAGGGAGAGGAGCCAGGCCTCAGCACAGGTGCCCTGCAGTCGTGCTTTGAGGAAATCAAAGGGGTCCTACAGCAGATGGTAGACACTAGGTCTAGAACGTTCTGTTCACCGTCTGGATAAATAAGCAGAAATAAAGGAGCTTAGAAATAAAAATAGAAGATCCCAGTCTATTCACAGTAGCAATGAAAGAACTTACCCACGCGCAGGTGTGACAACGTGTGCTGACCTGTAATAAAAAGAAACCACAAAACTTTACTCTTCGCTATAGAGGGAGACCCTGCTGGTGGGCTTGAGAGAAGAGGAAACCAGCTCCAGTGCCCTGGGGGCTGTGTGGCCCAGGCGCTCCCAGACTGACTTGCGGGAGGGCAGAGGTGGCCTCAGAGGATAGGTAGTCTGGATATGGGAAATGGAGAGGCAGGGAGGACAACCCTGGAGCAGAGGAGCACAGAGGGTGCAGCTGAGACACAGGGACACTTTGGGTGTGTGTGGGCAGTGTTGGCAATGGGCCAGGAGCTGGCGGTTGGGTGGCCTGGTGGGCCAGGCTGGGCACTGGGGCTGGATTCCCAGACAGTGAGGAAGCACAGCTGAAGGTGTGAGTTGAGGAAGAGGAAGCCAGAGGAAGTTGATTCCATGAGGCCTGGATTGGGGGGGGGAGGGGAGGAGGGGAAGGGCCAGGTGACCAAGGGAGAGGAGACACTTGAGTCGGCCTAGGAAGGGAGCTGAGGGCCTGGACAGGCAGTGGGTGCAGAGCACGGATGGGCAGCTGGAGACACTCGTGGCTCAGGACGGGGTTCGGGCAGAGTGGGCTCCGAGGCTGGGCCTGGGGACCTAGAGGCTGAAGAGGCCTGCAGAGTAGGAGGCAGGGGATGTGAACTTGGATGACACAGGACCCGCAGGAAGGTGGCAGGAGAGGGCAAGCCTGAGCCGTGCGTCTGGAAGGGAGAACGGCCAGCTGGGAGTGGAGATCAGAAAAGGCGAATTGCTGATAAATGATCAAAGAAGTTGCTGTCTGCCGAGAGTTCAGGATCCCCTTCATAGTGGTTATTGTGGGTGGTTGGAAAAGAAGCATGTGTTTCCTCGTGACTCTTTTCCTGTGTTGCTTAGATTCCCTATAATGGGCAGGTACTACTTTTATAATCAGGAAAAGTAAAAATGTTTATCTGTAAAAGAGAAAATATTAACTTATTGAAGTCTAAGGTGATTTTACATAGAAAGTGACATTTACGAAATTATCTCAGGCTTGTCATGCTGGGGAAAGTCATAGTGAGAAATCCCTTCCCATCTCTGGGTCTGGTTCTGCCAAGAGGTGTGGGTCCCAAAGCAGGGTGTATTTCCTGAAAGTTTCATCAGATCAGACATCCCTGTGGGTATGGAAGAGGACAAGGTCAGGCTCAAGGTGTCGAAGATTTGTTAAGAACATTCTTTCAAATTCAAGGGGGGTTAGGTCTTCTCTTTTCCTAATGTGGCTGCATTACCAGGGAAAACCACGATCATTCTAAAGGGTCACTAAGGATGTTAAAACCTAGGTTATGAAAATGACAGCCTCAGGAGGGGCAGGCAGTGTTCAGTGGCCTTTGTCACTCACAGGCACTCAAGGTAACACTTCACGCGTGAATGGCAGGCTCACGGAAGCCTGAAGTCTGCACACCACGTGGAGCACCTATAGGGACCAACAGGCCAAGACAGACCCAGCAGGGGGATCAGGGAACTCTGGGCAGCAGGAGACGGGTGGGCTTGAGACAGGGAAGGAGCTCGGCAGGCCCCAGAGGCCAGGGAAACCACAACCTTCTGCTCCCAATTCCAGAGGTTCCTAGTGACCTTCTGTCTCTTCTGTCCCCTGCAGGGGGAGTGCCTCAACTTCGCCCTAATGAAGCCCCACTGTGGGCAATTGCACTGCAGCCCTAAGGTCTGCCTTCAGCACAGCCAGGAGTGCTTCTCCGTCAACAGCTGCTGCTCACGGTGCCAATACCCCCCGCGCGTGTGCTCCAGGCTTCCCTCCAGGATGCAGCCGCTCATCTCTCCCCCTGCCCGGCCATGCTGCGGAGCCACGCTGTCACTCCAGCCCCCGTAGCCCAACCTTTAAAGCACCAAGAACCCAAGATTGTTAAGAGCCCTTTGTTTGCTGAATTAGATATGTATACTGAGACTTGGTTTACAGTCGAAAGGCGTTGGAATTTGTTGCTGATCAGAGTTTGTTACCTGGTGAGACGTATCTATACTGCTCCTGCCAGGACAAAGCACCCCGGCATCCTGTGGATGTAGACATGATGAGTCCCACTCCCCAAAGCCTGGTCTTCATCTGTCACCAAGGGCTGGGACGCATGGAGTTTTAGTCAAATTCTGCTCTTTGAACAAAGCCCAAAACGTCTTTGAAACATGAATAGTATCCTGTGTCTCCTTCCCTAATCTGACGCAGAGAGAAGTACTTGAATTTCTCACCTCCATCACTCCGTGCTCCTGGTTTCCATTTTTTGGCTACCTCCATTGCGAACGTGTCTCAGAAAGAGACGAGGCTCTCTACAGTTCACCAGCCGGAAGTGCATCTTCCAGAAATGCATCTTCTCTTTCCAGGTAAACCAACCGGTCCCTAGGCACAGGGGAATTTTAGAGGAGTCTCTCCATTTCCATAAAGTTCCACCTCCCCTATTTGCCATCTGCCACCATAGAAGAAACCGTGCTTCCGACAGAGATGTTTTAACATGCCGTGTCTTCCCCACCACCCAGGGGGTCTGTATGATACTCCAGCGCCATGCATACAGCCCACGGGAGCACTCAAGGAGGGGTCCCCTGGGGTTGGGGGCCTGGGGGCAATAACCAGTTGTCCCTAATCTGCATGGATAGTGAGTTGAACTACTCTCCACCCTCGCTCCCATCTCCTTGAATGTTATATTTATGCCTTTCAGTTGAATTTCTATAAGACAACTAGAGGTAAAAATATGTCAGGTTTGGGTTTTTCATCTGTACTGATTGAAGTGGATGGATAGTGATGACCGTAACTTGCCCTGCATTCAAAAATCGAAAATGTGCTCACGATACCAAGGAAAGTGTGCGAAACTTTTTTTTTAGGCAGAAAGGGGGTTTAAATAAAGTGAAATCCTATAGAGAGATTTTATCTCTTCCTTAGAAGTGGAATATTTTAGATTGTTTGTAACTGGTGAAATCATTGTCCAGGCCTGAGAGTGTCAGGGACACTTTTCTGAGACTGGTTCTGTGCTCCTACATTATATCTATGTGTCTGTGTATACCTGTAAAATAGTACATACCCACCTCTGAGACTCTGTGACCCTAAATGGAGAAATGTGTCTGTGATTTAATAACGAGCCTAATGTGACCCTGGCTGAAATCCACATGTCTGTTTATTAATGGATGTTGAGAGCCTTCTCATGTTTAGCCCATCACTCCTTCCTGACCTCTGAACTGAGGAGGGAGGCAGTCATCACTTTCATCAGGTGAGGGGAGATCTGGGAGGGACACAAGCCCACAGCTCGGCACCCACACCCACTGACCCCGGCCTCCCTTTCTGCGGTGGACTGTAACAGGAGACAGCAGGAAAAGGGAGTTTCCTTGGCATTCTCCCCCTGGGCCCCTCTGTCCCCCTGCCTTCCTTCCTCCTAGCTCATCCAATCCCTCTGGTTTGGCATTAACCAGGGGCTCCTCACCCTAGTAAAGAGGAAAGGGGGCACAGCCCTCAGCTGATACCTGACTTGTAGGGCGGCCTTTTGTCCCAGATCCCCCTTCTGTCTGAATCCTGACATGGAGCAGGATAGCTTTAGGTAACAGGTCTCACATCTGAGCTGCCTCAAGCTGAGACCTGTACACAGAGGAATATACTGGGCAGTGCTTCTTCCTTATTTTAGACTAGGGCAACAAAAACGTACATTTTCTGCGTGCCTCTTGGTGTCGTGTAAAGCAGCCTCTGTAGACTCAGATGGACCTCCAAGCCTGGGCCAAAGCTTGAGCTTCTGGAAGCCAGGAACCTCCCTCAAACCCCCGCAGGGTCAGCCACAGGCCTCCTCCACAAGCACACAAGTAGAAGCCATGCACACGCACCCCCGCGAGGGAACTTGGGTACCTGGCAAAGCTGTGGCCTTAACAGCAGTCCTCCCACCCTCTTGTCTGTGCATCAGGACCCGGCGTGTGCCCAGGATGCAGAGGAGGTCGGGGTGGCAGAAGGGAACTCCGTTTCTCAAGCACTGCCCAGGGCTCCCAGTTGCGCTGTGCTGGGCAATCTGCACACGTGTCCACTCTGTGTCATGCTCTCATTCTGCTTTCCTTTCCACATTCCTAGCAGGGAGCCGGGCCCTTGGTATTGCCTGACTGTTTGCAGTGGGAAACGAGTGCCCCGAAGTCAACCTCTTTTCCATCTTGTGTCAAGACTGAAGCTCCTGAGGGCAATGCTTTGTGTCTCTGAGTGAGGGAGTAGAGTGGAAAGGGCAGGAGACAGAGGTCTGGGGTCAGACGGGCGCTGCCCGTCACCGGACTCCAGAGAGGTGGCTGGGTGGTGAGCAGGACTGGGGACCCAGCCTCACCAGAGCCACCAGGACTGCAGGGTCCATGCAGGCCGGGCCCTGGGTGACTCAGGGGCAGCCACAAGGACCACTGATCGGGGGCCTTCTGCGTGCAGGACTCTTGCCCAGCCTGGAGAAGGAGGAGCTCCTGGAGCATACGGAAACTACGTTCGTAAATATGAACGAGCCCATTTTTTTTTTTTTTTTTTTTTTTT
>NW_020175660.1:1755691-1762289 GCF_003031525.2 Neophocaena asiaeorientalis asiaeorientalis | reverse complement strand
CCCTTTTTTTTTTTTTTTTTTTTTTTTGCGGTACGCGGGCCTCTCACTGTCGTGGCCTCTCCTGTTACGGAGCACAGGCTCCGGACACTCAGCGGCCATGGCTCACGGGCCCAGTCGCTCCGCGGCATCTTCCCGAACCGGGACACCAACCCATGTCCCCCGCATTGGCAGGTGGACTCTCAACCACTGCGCCACCAGGGAAGCCCTGAATGAGCCCGTTTTTAAACCATGACTCTTTCAGGGGAACCACACAATTTGCACACATTTCCTAGACCATGTCAAAATTTGGCCCAGTTGACTCATGTTCTCCATCTACTGGGGATTTTCATGGAAAAGTTTAAGAAATCCTGCCCTTTGAAGTCTCCACACAGGAGAGCCCAGCTTGACCTTCTTCCAAGCTGGGCAGAGGCAGGGTCCACAGCCGATGCCAGAAGGACAGGGCTGGAGTGGCTGTGGGTCCTGACCCACGCGTGGGTGGATAGGCAGCCAGGCCCCGGTGGGGCCAGATGTTGCCAACTCCATGGGGTCCATGCTTGGCCTTCTCTTGCAGGATCTCCTGCTCTCTGCACCGTGTCATCACTGGCCTCTGTCCCTCCCCCTCTCTGTGTGTCTGCTCTTTCTCCCCCATCTCTGCCTTCCTGTGCACAGTTCCTGGTTGCGGGTCCCCCGCTCAAGTTGTCTGGCTGCTCCCCAGTGCCCCAGCGCTGGGGGAGAGATGTCCATGCCTGGTCCAGCCACCAGGGTCATGTACAAACACGGCTGCTGTCAGGCCCAGCACGGGGCCTGGGGGTGGTTTTGAGAGTCTTGACAGTGGGCTGAGCAGGCACCTCCAACGTATTTTCAGCATGTTAAGGAGCCTGACCCATCTGTCTCTCCATGAGTTGCCCTTGTCACCCTACATCCTTCATCCCTACTCATTTCTCCCACCTACTTTGTCCTCCTGACACCCTAGGAAGCTGGGCCATGTAGGCAAGCAGAGCCCCTCGTGTCTGCTCTTCCCTGCCCCCAACCCCTGCCCCTTCTATGAAGGTCCCACACCTGCCTGCTGCCTCCAGTCTACAGACTGGGCTTGTGATGACTGGGAGAACAGGGCTTGGCTTGGCAGTGGAGGTAGAGAGGGGAGACCCTTAGGTCCAGGAAACAGGGTGGTGCAGTGTGGGTTCAGTTAACAGCAAAGCCACTGTGTTCATTTGCTTGGGCTGTACCCAACTAAGTACCACAGACTGAGTGGCTTAAACAACAGAAATCTATCACAGTTCCAGAGGCTAGACGTCTGAGACCAAGGTGTCTGCAGGGTTCTTCTGAGTCCTCTCTCCTTGGCCTGTAGACGGTTGTCTTCTCCCTGTCTTCACATGGTCTTTCTTCTGTCTGTGTCTGTGTCTTAATCTCCTCTTCTGATAAGGACACTAGTCATGTTGGATTAGGCCTACCCATATGACCTCACTTAACTACCTCTGTAAAGACCATATCTCCAGTCACATTCTGAGGTCCTGGGGGTTAGGGCTTCAACAGGTGAATTTGGGGAGGGCACAACTCGGCCCATAATAGCCATTTATCAGGAGCACCTCTTTTCAAGTAGTGGGTTCTAGGGAAGAGGGGGGTCCTGGGAAAAGACTCCTACAAGCTTTGGAGACAAAAAGGCCACAGGTCCTGCTCAACTCCATTGTGATGGACAAGTTGGATGACCCCAGGCAGGTCACCCTCACCTCCGTAGTGCCCCCAGCTGTGTGAAGACAGAACACGACTGTGTACATAGCTCCCTGCACTCACATACACAGTGGGGGCCCCTCAGAGACAGCTCCTGCACCATGAGTTCCTGGCAGTTTGAGGCAATGCTGGGTCAGGACCCACTTGCTGCAAGATCAGGAAGGCCTTGGCCACTCATCCTCACCTTTGACAGGTGAAGAGCTGAGGAAGTATGTGTTGCAGCCCCACTCTTATGATCCTTGTGGAGATTCTGGGGCTCCAGGGGACATCGGGACGCCCAGCACTGCAGCTCATGAGCCCAAAGATGACAAGGGGTTTTCAACCCAAAGATACAATTCCTTGTAACTGGAAATCCGGAATTTTCATTCCTTATTTCTCTGCTACCCGTGGGTGGTAGGCATCCCAAGGAAGTAAACTCTGGCTCAGAGAGCAGATGGCCACCAGCCACAGGAGGTGCTCACCATGCAAGCAGAAGGACGTAAAGGGGAAGGAGGCCAGGGACGGGGGTCCTGCCCTGTCTCAGAGATGGGCTGGGCCTAAGTCAGCAGCAGTCTAACCCTGGGGGCCCAGGGAGCAGAAGGACCTAAAGGGGAAGGAGGCCAGGGACGGGGGTCCTGCCCTGTCTCAGAGATGGGCTGGGCCTAAGTCAGCAGCAGTCTAACCCTGGGGGCCCAGGGAGCAGAAGGCACAGGGGGCTAATGGGCGTTGCCTACGGTCCCACCCTCGCCCCCCAGGGGCCTTCCTGTCCTATAGCTTCAGGCACTGGGTGCCCAGGTGCCTTGTTGAGGACAGGATGGCAGGAAGCTGGTGTGATGTGGTAAACTGTTCGTGTTCAGAGCTTACGTTTGCCTACTAGCCCAGTTTAAAAATCAGTTTTAAAACAGTGTTAGCAGAGTCATGGAGCAAGCACAATGGAGACTTTTGTTTCACTTCTTAGTTGATTTCATGCCCATTATGTGGCCCCTTCTATCACACTGTCAATGGTGAGAGCTATTTTTCCCCTCTCTGGAGACTGAAGATATTGCTTGAAAACCTAGAGAGATGGCAGAGTACTAGGGGGGTTGGGGGGACCCTGCCCTAAGCCCTCAGCATGGCCTTGTCCCACCCACAGGCTTCCTGCCAAATGTGCAGCTTCCTGTGATGAACAGCAGACTCATGGCTGGGGCAGCTGGGTCTGTGCCAGCGGGCCGGCCCCAGCCCTTCTGCCAGAGCCCAGCGTGCCCAAGTGTAAGGGCCCCGCATGCTGTCGGGGCCCCGTGGAAGAGGCCGGCCACTCCGCTCTGCCATCCTCCACCCTTCTCCCCAGGAGCATCCTCTACTCCTCATTCACTGCAGACTCGGGCACCTGGCTGACACTGCCCCACAGCCCAAAGCCCACTGTTATCCCCGGCAACTTCAGCATCCACAGGATGACGCAGGACCTCTTGATCCTTGACCTCTTGGCCTCCAACTCCCTGCACTGCAAGACATCTCTGTCACTCACACCCGCATCCTGCCGCCATTTGCATCTCTGCCCTGTCTGTCTGCAACCCCATGTCCCCTCCTCCTCACTTGCCTGGCCTCCGGCCCCCCAACTGGCTCCACACAGCTGCAGGCTTCCAGAATCTGGACCAGATCATGCCATTCTCCTTTGTGCGCCGTCCATACTGCCTCAGTGTGCTCCGGCGAAGCAGAAACCCTTTCCACGGCCTGCAAGGCTCATGTGTAGTCCCCGTTACTTTCCCTGGTGACTGCAGCTGTTCTCATCCTGAATAGGCCACACCCTCCCACGTGTCCCTCCCTCATTCTAATGGGTAGTTAGCCCCGGGCACACGCACCTGACCTGGACATGAGCACCCCACCATGGGCATCCCTTACGTCCATTTTGCCTGTCTGCTACCCCACCTGCAGCCCTGTTCCTGGGCTAACTGCAACCATTCATCAGGGCCCAGAGAAACATCGCTTCCTTAGAGCAGCCTCCCAACATGGGGATCCAGATGAGACCCAACCCCCTGCCCTGCTGTCTGTTCTGACAGCATCCTCTGCCTTCCTCTCTGCCACTCACCTGCAGCTTACAGGGCTTTGTGGACAGGCTTTGCTCCCCCGGGCCAGGGTTGCAGGCTCAGCATGGCCTGCTCTCAGCTGAGCGCTGGGAACACAGCAGCGCCATCGCTCTTGAGTGAAATGTGAGGCTGGAGATCTTGAGACCCCTCCCCGATCAGAAGAGCCTAACATTCCTCATAAGAACTCTAGCGTGGCCTGGCTAGGTACTGAGCACCTCCCAGGCCAGCTTCTGCCAGCCTCATTGTTGTGTGTGGTCCTCAGTCCCCGTCTGAGCAGTGGGAAGCGCAGACCACAAAGATTTCACCCATGAGGACCCCACACAGAGTGCTCAGTCATCCCAGGGTGCGGCTATCCAGACCCAGTCCTGCCTGACGCCAGGTCAGGGTTCACTCAGCAGGGCTGAGCAAACCCCATGGTTTAGGGCACCTTCTTCCTGCCTGACTCTGTGACATCACATGGCTATCCCAGCCAGGTAATGTAGGGGAAGAGGATCCCTCTTCGGGGCCGGCGAGATGCCCACGCCCAGCCAGGAGTGAGGAAAGGCCATTTAGGAGGAGGAAGTAGGCACAAGGGCAGGCTATGGGCACAAGTGGGTAGGTGAGAGGTTCCAGAATGGACGTGGGGCTGACTCAGGACGTCAGAGACCCATAGTGACATGATGTGAGTGGGTGATTCTGGGATGGGGACGTTGAGCCAAGGGCACCCCAAAAGAGCAGGTACGGACCTTGGGGCTCTCATCTCTGGGGTAGGAGGTACCCAGGTGAGCCCAAAGGGCAGCCTAGCCTCAGAACCACCAACAAAAAGGGGGAAGAATGGAAGCCCAGGGAGGAGTCCTAGGGGACAGTTTGGTTGCAGAAAAGAGATGATAAAGAATGGCCAGGGGTGCTAGCCATCCTAGAAGCTAAGTCCAGAGTTTCAAAACGAAGGTGAGGTCCTGCCTGCAGGAGCTGGTCAGGGTGGGGCCTGAGAAGAGGGCCCAAGTGCTGGAGGGAGCAGGTCACCGAGGGCAGGACTTCTCCTGCGACCTCACTGGGTCGCTGTGCACTGTGGACCCTCAGAGGGCAGGACCCTGTCTGACATTCTCTCTGCACCGGGCTCTGGCCTGTCTTGGTCTCAGAGTCCAGAGTTTCTCTCTGGGCTCGGCCCAGGGCCACCACACTGGGGTGACTTAGCTAGGGTCATCCTCATAACTGACTTTGGACAGACCCCCCTGGAGGATACCCACTCCCCAGACCCTGATCCTCATGGCATGACGTGGGCACGGCCCCCGTGAGCAGCAGAGGTCCTGAGAAAGACTCACCAGTGAGGATGCCTTGGTTCTGGCTCCAAGGGCTCCCAAGGAGGGTGGGGAGTTTGGGGCCCCAAGCAGGCCCTGTCTCAGTCCGTGTGACCTGAAGCAAGCTGCAGTCTTCCTCTTATGGTGGCATCCCACAGCTCTGTGTGATGACCGTCCAGTTCCCACGGCAGCCCTGGGCAGCGGCTGCTCGCCGGCCCCAGCTGCCTCCCCTCCCCTCCGCATGCTGGCACAGCTCCCTCCCCACCCGCCCAGCCCTCACTTCCAGAAGGAACAGCCTGGGGACTGTGTAGAGAAAGGAGCACTGGAACCAGGGTCAGGAATCCGGAGGGGACAGTTCTTACCTACTACCCTTATGAAATAAAATTCATATTTTATGGCAAGACAAGAAAAATTTAAACATAAACAATTTTCTCTGCCCTTTGGCCTCCCCTCTCCCGCACTGTGCATCCGGCACCAGACCTCCCGTGGGCAGAAACACTTGCTCCGTCATAAAGAGCAACATTCTCCTGGCACAGGCTGGACAATTCCTTAAAAGATAACATTCCTTCTTGATCTTGTAAGGGGTCACATGGCACTTAGATCTGGATTGCGTAAACTATTAATAACACGTCATTTAATGTACAGCCCTCTGTCTCAAAAGACTTATATAGCTGTGCCTTGACTTCTAACAGGCGGAACAGTTCTCAGAGCCTTCTGAGATGCTCTTCCCTGGTTATAATCCTCAAATTTGGCTCGAATAAAATTTTCCATTGCTTTCTTAGATCAACCAATTAATTTTTCATCAACACCCTGAGAGGTTTCACTGAATGCAAGTCGCACCAGCGTGGGGCTGTTTTTCTCTGGGGCCCTAGGAGCAATGGGGGTTCTGGAAGCCCTGAGGAAGTAACCCCAGGATGGAGAGGTTACCGGGTAGTCGCTGAGACAAGGTCTTTACCCTGAAGGGCAGGTTAAGGGGTGGCATGGGGAGAGTGGTGCTAAGGAATGTTCTAGGCAGGGGCCCCAAGGAAGGCAAACTCCAGAAAGGAAAAAATTAACCTCTTTCCAAGAGGTTCCTCTCTCCCTTGGCAGCCAGCGTGTCCTGCAGGGCCCGTGGCAGAGCGAGCAAGTCCAAGAGGCCTGGTGGATCACGTGGCTTTTTCCCACCAGAAGTGTGATTTATACCAACTATCTAAACCTTGGAGTTTCCATTTAACTTTTGTGACAAAGATTAAAGAGGAGAGAGTGCACAGAGTGATTAAAGAGGGATCTAGGCATAGAGACGCCCCAACCAGCGGAGGCTGCCATTATTTTATGTCCTTTGCAGAGCTCCCCATTATATCGTTCACTGGGGAGAAGCCGTGCAATAAATAGACTCCTTTTTATAGATCAGGTCTAGCAAAGACTGAAGGAAGACCCATGTTTGCTAAGTGGGGTTTTCACAGGTTGGAGCTCAGCATTCCCAGTCTGTGTAACAGCCACAGCTCAGACATTTGGCGGCCAGCGGTGTGTTTCCACAGGGCATTTGGGCCGGTGCCAGGGTGGGGGCTGAGAGCCACAGGAGGAGCCCAGAGC